>NC_077227.1:250749481-251049481 GCF_027887165.1 Monodelphis domestica
TGGTACCCTTTAGATATCTTAAAATCAGTTGCCTCATGCCAACCACATAATAAATATTTACTGAATGAATAAATAAATGAAGCTACTCTTAAGGCAAGTCTTTTGTTTGTGTGTGTGTGTGTGTTCATACTGAACAATGAGAAGAGAAGAAGAAACTAAAAGGTAGTCCACACTCCAAAACTCTTAAATGATGCCTCTGTAAGGGGCAGCTGGGTGGCACGCCTGGAATTAGGAGGAGTCATCTTCAAGAGTTCAAATCTGGTCTCAGACGCTTACTATTTGTGTGATCCTGGGCAAGTCACTTAACCCTGTTTGCTTCAGATTCTTCATATGGTAGCCGGAGAAGGAAAAAGCAAACAATTCTAGCATGTATGACAAGAAAACTCCAAAAATGGGTTCACAAAGAATTTGGACGCCACTAAAACCACTCAGTAACAACAACAGATTCTGCTCTGATCACCCCCATGATCCTCTTCTTGCTCCCTCCCCAAAGACTAACAATGTCAAGGTACCTGGCTTGTGAGACTAGTGGCTATTTTAGCCTTAGCATCTGTACATATCCCCAGGCTAACTTTAAGTGGCTCCCTCCTTGTTCATGCAGATGATCAGGAATCTGGATGTACGGACCACTTCTTTAAACATCTCTTTTTAAACAGATGTGTCGATATTGTAGGGTTTAGATAATGAGATTTTCCAGGCCATAAGTCCCTAACTGTGAATTAATTGCCTAGCTTATTTGCAATAAATAAAGGGGTCATTACATGTAAAAATCACAAGGGCCCACTGAGCTTTTGCAGAAAATGCTGAAGCTTGGGTGCACAGACATCCAACACGTGGCTACTCATGGTTGATCAGGTCTAGTAACAGCTCTGGCTTCACTTATTCCTGACTGCATTTGGAATAGGAATGGGAGGCCCTGGGGCATGGTGGAAAGTGCACTGGTCTAGCTCTGGAGACTTTTGTTGCAGTCCTAATTCTGCTGCTAACTAGTTATATGACTGGAAAAAAAGTCACTTATCTTCTCTGTGCCTCATTTTTCCCATTTGTAAAATGAGAGGTTTAGACTAGATTATCTCTAATGGTGTATCAGCACTTTAAAAAAAATAATTTTTCTGTCTGTTAATGCTTAGAAACACTGAATTTCAGTCATTTCTTCTAATCTGGAAGTATCTTTATGAGGCTTGTTAAAAGTTACCAATACTTACTACACTGAGAGGTAAAAATGATAAGTATTTACATTGGATCTATCATTTCACTACTATTTGGAATTCTGGGTAAGAAAACTCCCTCTCCCAATATCTGTTTTGCAATTTAGAATCTTCAAGAGTATCATAGGAGAGGTCAAATGTCCAGTGACTTGTTCAGTCACATAATTACTGGAACCACATAATATAATGTAACTTGGACCCAAGTATTCCAGACTCCCAGATTAGCTCTCTATCTACTCCACTAAGTTACCTCAAGACCATGATTATTATATATTATGATTATACATTGCTTTCTTCATTTTACAGATGGAGAAGCTGAGATTCAGAGAAGAATAAAAGTGGTTTTCTCAGTCACACAGTCAAAAAAAGCAATAGAAGTGATATTTAAACCCAGGGTCTCCTTACTCCAAGTTCAGCATTCTTTCTGTCACTCTTTGCAAAGTGGCTAAAATATGGATGTCCCATTCAACCTAGAACTATTCTGGAGGGGCAAAAATGCCCATTAGGTCCTAAATGAACTAAACTCCTGCTCCAGAAACATAAAGAACAAGAAATCAGAAAGAGAACACACACACACACACACACACACACACACACACACATATATAGACACAGTCCATGTGAATCACATGTATGATGCTATAAACCTACAACCTAAGGGAGGCAATCCCTAGTGATGATGTAAATCCCACTAGTCCCTAGTATCTCTGCTTAATGGAGAGTGTCTGATGGCTGAAGGGGTATAGAATCACCCACTGAATGTATCTGTCCAATTTATATTGGATAAGAAACAGAATAACATCAGAAAATGAAAAAAAAATATGAGTGGGGATGATGTAGAGAAGATAAAAAACAAATTCCTTTTTCCCTTTTGCTCTCAACATTAGTCCTATTTTTTAGGCGTCCAGATATAGAGTTTCCATGGGTGCTAGAGGATTCTAAGTTGCTTTTGGGGAACAAATCCATTACAATGGAGGTGATAAAAAAGGGAATACCCGTGGTGACAGTGGAAGCACAGACATCTGGGCAAATGCAAAAGCATCTATGAAAAATAGGCTTCCACCACTGGGAGGTCATTGAGAGTCAGCCGGTATCTCCCAACTCAAAAATGAAGGCATTACATTGGGAGTGGGGGGAAAGAGGCTACATATCAGAGCTGTTTTCTTTCATTTATAATATAGATTATGGATCCAGCTGAGATAAAGAATGTCCTGGCCTTGGCCAAGGCCCATCTGTTGCCCTAGGCAGCAAGCCACCCATAAAAAATATCAATATTAAAATATCAGCAGGAGACAAAAAGGGAACTATAGGGGGAAGGAGGATGAGAAAATAGGGGAGGGAAAAAGATAGATATCTTAAATGCTTTGGGTTTTTTGGATGGGTTGGGGAAGAGGCAGAAGAGTGTGCTAATACTACAATTTTATTAGGTTTCTGATTTACTGTCCCCTCAGCAGTCACTGTTGAGATTTGTCACTTTGATGAAAATGTATTGCTATAAAGGTTTTAACATGCTAAAGACCATGAAATGATCTTCTCCAAGAATGATTTCATCCATTTGCCTAGAATTAGCCAGCCTGTCAGCCCACAACTCCACACAAAGCTGGTGCACAGCTTTACTATTGGAGGAGGAAAGGCACAGAAAAAAGGAAGAAAAAGGTTGTCACATTCTTTTCCTTGATTCTTCTTGGCTTTGGAGTCATGTCTTGTTGTTCAATCATTTTAATCAAGTCCTACTTTTCATAACCTCATTTGGAGTTTTCTTGACAAAGACACTGGAATGGTTTGTCATTGTCTTCTCCAGATCATTTTATAGATAAGGAAACTGAGGCAAACAGGGTTACATGACTTGAATCATTGCCCACATTTTAAAAACTTATTTTAAAATAAATATTAGAGAGATAGAGAGACACGATGGTAAAGTAGATTAAAAAATCAACCTTGAAGCCATGAAGACTTGGGTTCAAATACATCCTCTCTGATGTAGAGACTGTGTGATAGTGGGTCATCTGCTTAACCTCTTGGTATTTAGGGAAGTTTTTTAAAATTCAAAGATATTTTATTTTCCCAGTTATATGTAATAATAATTTTCAGCATAAGTTTTCCAAAATTATAAGATGAAAAACATTTCCTTTCTCTCCTCCACTTGGAGATGGTAAGCAATTTGATCTGGGCCATACCTGTATTACCATGTAAAACACTTCCATATTGGTCATTATTGTAAGAACACACTCATACAGAACCAAAACCCCCAAACAAAACCATAAATATACTGATGTGAAAGAGAGTATGCCTTGATCCACATCCACCTTACTCCAACAGTCCTTACTCTGGACGTGGATAGCATTTCCTATCATAAATCTTTCAGAACTGTCCCAGATCACTGGATTGCTGAGAGCAGCCAAGTGTTCACAGTTGATCATCCCAGAATATTGCTGTTACTGGATACAATATTCTCCTGGTTCTGCTTATTTCACTCTGTATCAGTTCCTGCAGATCTTTCCAGCTTTTTCTGAAATCATCCTGTTTATAATTTCTTATAGCACAATATTCCATCACCAACATGTACCACAATTTGTTCAGCCATTTGCCAATTTATGGGTAGCCCCTTACTATCTAATTCTTTGCCACAACAAAAAGAGCGGCTATAAATATTTTTGTACAAGTAGATCCTTTCCCCTTTTTTATTATCTCTTTGGTAGACAGGATCAAAGGGTATGCACAGTTCCATAGCCCTTTGGGCATAATTCCAGCAATTCTCTTAAGACTCAATATTGTTGGCATAGTTGACCTGCATTAATAGAGGGAGAGTTTCTTCACCTGGGAGTTCTTCACACCAATTAAATCACAGGTCCTATCCCTATCCCTAGTGCACTGATACATCTTAGCCCCACTCCAAATCATCAGCACCTTTCTGTTTTCATTTCTGTTACTTACTGAGATAAGAGAACGTGTGTGTCTATCTTTGGCAAGGTAGCTAATGGCACAGTGTATAGAGAACTCTGGAGTCAGGAAAATGAGTTCAAATACAGCTTCAGATGCTACCTGTGTGAGTGAGTTAGTCTGTTTGCCTTAGTTTCCTCAACTCTAAAAAGGAGATAATAATAGCTGTTCTATGTTATAAAGCCTGTTTCCTCATAAATAAAAAATATAGTTGTACTAGATAAGATCCTGCCTGGGTCTAACATTTTGTAATCCCCAAATTATTTCAATGCCTGATTTTCACTGAACCAGTCGAGTTCTATTAAATTTTAAAAACCTACCTTATTTTTTGTAAGTCAATATTTTTTCTGTTCCCAAAGGCAGAAAAAATATTTGTCAATTCCTCACTGATTTCTGTCAATGACAAAAAACTAAGGGAGGCCAACTGGAAAGGACTTGGGAAAAGAAAATTCAAGCTATGCTTTTTTTTTCTAGTCCTCAGTGAAAAATGTCCTTCAGTTTAACTTCAAAACTGGATATTGATAAAAAAAAAAAGACAATTTAACTTGTTTTCCCAGATGTCAAAAGTTAGGACTTGGTGAATATAATCACAATTAGAAATACAACAATATAGTATCAAAGACATTATATGTAGATATAATATAAATATGCCATATTCTTTATAACAAATATCAAATAATATCAAAGATCATAGCTAGAAGGGACCTCAGAGACCATCCAATCCAACTCTGATTTTGAGAATGGGAAACTGAAGCTTCAGAGTCCTGCTCAAGGACACATAGGTACAAAGTATCAAAGGCAAACTGTATTCACATAGTATACTTATTGCATTCCTGAATTACTTTTATGATAATATCTAAAAATTGGAGATCAGCACAGAATAGACCATCAATGCACACTCATACTTGCTCGATATAAAGAAGAAAGTGGATTTTCTGACTCTTCTCTCTTGGAAGAACCTCCTATATTCAGGTTCTACCACTGAAATCTAGAAAGAAGCTTGTAATCCTCTTTTGTTCTATGATTCTGAGGCACTTAGATACCCTAATTCAGAAATATCTCAGCTTATTGTATACACAATGGGCAGGATTGAGCTGGAATTTAAGATTTCAGAAAATGTTGCAATAAACGCTCTAAATCAAGTATAAAATGAAAGCCACCTCCCAGTCTTTGCCAGCAACAGGTGTAGGTAGACTTTCTTCTAAGAGATATGGGGTACTATAGAGAATAGAGTGTTGCTCATCTGGACACTGTTCCAGGAGAAAGTGGAAAGAGTTCCAAGATAATTCCTCTCCCTTCTCTAGAACCTGCGTTTCAAGTTACCCCATGCTGATGGAGAACTACTTCCTCCTTTTTTCCCCATTATGCTGCAAGCTTCTTATTTAGTCAATGAATAAATTATGTAAACAAAATGACTGATATTTCCATAACTAATATTCTAAAGTTTTTACAAATAATTTACTTTACATGTATCATCTCATTTGATCCTGACAACATCCTATGAGACAGATGTTATATATATGATTATTCTTATTTGATAGACTAGGAAACTGAGAGTCAATTATTATTAAGGCTGAGAAGCAAGATTTGGGCCAAATCTTCCTAAAAGCTTCGGAAACAGGCCTCATACTAGTGAGATTCCAAGCTCCCTCATCAACTATGAATTTCCTGCCAGATCCTTCCCTATGAACTCTTCTCAGACATGACATAAACCATATAATCTTCTATTCAGATATTCTATCCCCTATTCGAGACTTTTACCAAAATTAGGAAGGCTGAGTAATTGATTTGTAGAGCAGGAAGATAGTCGTCTGTAAACCTTAAAATTTCACAGACTTATGAATGTTAAAAATTTTACTCCACATTGAGGAATCCTCCAATTCACTACTTGAAATAATTCCCTACCAGATAGTGAGAACTCTACTTGAATGTGAAAATTCCTTGCTATGGGAGGATCTCTACCCCATCCCTACTTGGGACTGCTTTAGGGCAGAAAACTCCTTGCTAAACAATGAAAGTACTTGAAAACCATACTTATAAAGGAAAGGAGTTCTTTGAGCCATGCCTATTTTTGGAATTGATACAATGGGATGCTAAGTGCCCATAAAGATGGGTCAACTTATAAACTACTTAGACCTAAAAGGTGAAAACTTACTCAGAGGTTTTCTCTTAATGAAATTAGTCGACACAGCAGCATTTTTTTTCTGACTTACTAAAGAGATTAATCTACTCAGCTGTGAATTCAAAATGGGCTGTCTTTTGGAAAACATCTACAGTGATTGGTAGATGGAAGAACTTAGAGGTGACATAGGAGATTTTGCCCTTAAAAATGAGAGCTCAGAGAAAAGCTGAAGTCATTCTGAAACATTCAGATTAAGGAGGTCATTCTGAAACATTCCGATTGAGGAAGGACTGATTCTGAAACATTCAGATGGAGGAGGGAGCTGGTGAAAGCAGCTGAGATGATGCTGGCCTGGTGTCACTAGAATCCTTGCTTAGACAGACCTTGTGGTGAGTGTTAAAAGACTGACTGACTGATCTCTCTCTCTTAAGACTCAGGTCTAGGCCATGTTGGCTTAAGGCCCTTCATACTTATTTCCTTTTTCTCTCTCTCTTTTCTTTAATTCCACATATGTATTAATTAAGTCTCTATAAAACCCAGTTGACTTGGGTATTTGAATAATTGGGAATATTTCCCTGGCGACCACCTTATATTTGATTTAAAAACCAAGACACTGTAGTGAAACATATTTTCTGCGGTCAAATTTACTCACCCTCTCTTATATCTATCACAATTTATATCTTCCACCATTTTAACTCACTACAGTTTATGGGCTTCACTATTTTAAATCTCACATGTCATTGACATTAACCTTGATAAGGTCACTGGCTTTTTCCTTGATTCCCAGACTGTGTCTTCTGTCAGCTAATAAATACTAAAATAGTCCAGAGTGGGCTAGCCTTTCTAAACTGACCAATAGACTATTGAGATTATTATTTTGTAAGAGTAATAGAACTCTTTGCAATAGGGCAGTCAAGTTCTGGGATATCTGATTACCTAAGGGGCTTTCATTAGGCTTCTGTTTTGTGTTTCCTTGACTATTGTGTATGTCTCTGGAGAAGTTCTTATTAAATTGGAGCTCTTGTAAATTTCTGGTTATGTTAAAGGGCAGCATACACAAAAGGGCTTGGGCTATGTTGATGCTTCATGCTACTGCTGAGGATAGAGTAGGTACCACAATCTTGATCATAGCTTCAGCTGTTCAAAGGGACTGTGATAAAGGACAACGGAGAGAAGTATTTGTGAGGCACCCATAGTCAATGACTTCCACTATATCATTTTATCCCCAGACCTTATTAATGGTCATCTTTTCCCCATCTAGTGTTAGTCAGTTTCTATCTCCTATTTCCATGCCCTTGTGATGCAGTTATCGAAGTGAAACTATCTTTTATCTGATGCCCAAGATAAAGCATGTAAAACACTTTTTAAACCTTTAGCAACTATATAAGTGGTAGCTATAATAATAGTCACTAGCATTTATGTAGCATTTTAAGGTTTGCAAAGGACTTGAACTACCTTATATCATTTGATCCTCATGGCAACTTTGAGATTATGTACTATGTTTATCCTCATTTTATCAATAAGGAAACTGAGGCTAAAAGGTTGATATCTATCCAGAGTTCATAACTAGGAAATGTCTAAGGCAGGATTTTATCTCAGGTCTTCCTTCCTTCAAATCCAGCATTCTATGTACTATGACACCTCACTTCCTATTCATGAATCCTGGCTTCCTAGTTCATCAACCTCTTCAATCTCCAGAGTCCACATTGCCATGGCCTCAGATACCCTTTGGGGTGGTAACACCATAGACTTTATAATTGCCCCAAACTACTTCATCTCCATGATTCTGAACTCTGCGTTTCAACTCATGTTTTGCCCTTAACTTCCATTTCTCCTTTTGCCTAATTCCTCCTAAACCTATTCTTTTTTTTTATCATTAAGGCCTCTAAATCCCTCTACCCTCTTCCCTCTCTTAGTCTATAATCTTTGCTCTAGTGTTACTTTACCTCCTTCCATAGTCTCAGTCTATATGTAATATGCTAGTTTAACTATGCACCACCATCTACTTTTGGGCTCTCTGTTCTTTCAGTCTTCAATCCTAATTAACTTCCAAAGCCAACCTCTGATGTTCCCATTCCTGAGCTTCCAAATGCCACCTGAAGAAGTCTTTACCACTGTCTTTAAACATCCCATTACAAATTTATATTCTCTAATGTCAACTAGACCCTTACTGTGATTATAAATCTGTATATTGCTACCGTTGTTGAGACTCTTATCATATTCTTCCCAATCGCTATTCTATACTTAATCTCCTCCACTTTCTCCTCTCTCAACCACTGACCTTGCCTCTTTCTTTATTGAGAAAAATCAAGGCCATTTATCATGGAACCCCTTGTCTCTACCTCAAAATCCTCCTCTCAATCTATTTATATCCTCACCCATATTCTCCTCTTTTGCTCTGGTCTTCAGAAAAGAAATAGTCTTTCTTGCTAAGGTAAAACTTTTTATTTATGCCCTTGGTTCTCTTACCTCTCAGTTCCTCCATCCTAAAGTCATTCTTGATACTTCCCCAGGATCATTATGAATTTGTAAAGCAGATGACCAGGAACAGGGATAAAGGCTATAACTGTGAAACAGAACAAATCTATCTAGCCTACAATAATATCATACAGAATCACAAAATTTAAAGTTGGAAGGAAGGGACCTCAGCAGTTATCTAGGTCAACTCATATCCAAAATGAATGTCAGTTATAACATACCCTAAAAATTATTCATCTAGTCTCTGCTTTAAAATACTCAAGGAGAGGAACTCATAACTTTGAAAGGTAGTCCATCCCATTTTCAGACACCTCTGACTGGTAAGAACTTTTTTGGAAAAACTGATACAAAGCCTGAATTTGCTTTTATGCCAACTTTTACTCATTATTGTTCTTGCTTCTGTCCTCTTGAGCCAAACAGTAAATCTAATATTTCTGAAAATACTTAAATAAAGTCATCATTCCTCCCTTTGCCCTCAAAGGGCAAATCCTATCTTGTCCAAGTTAAACATCCCTAATTCTTTTAACTTGCTTTCATATGACATGGATTATAGGTCCTTTATTATCCTGGTTAGACCTATTAGAATTCCATCCAATTTTTCAAGGTCTTTCTTAGACTGTTACATTCAACACTAATATTCTAGGTAGAGTCTAGCTAGTAAAGAATAGAACAGAATTCCTCATTCTTAAACGCTATGCCTCTCTTAATTAAACCTAAGATCAAACCTAGATAAATACAATGCAAAAACCACCTGGACTGGAGCTCTAATTCTGAGCATGTAACAACTATCTAATGTCATGTAAATCATCTCACCTCAGAATCTGTTTGCTTTGAGTTTAGACTTGGAAATTCAGATATGTGATATACTTTATTAGAATATAAGCTCCTTGAGAAAGGGATTATATTGATTTTCCATTTCTAACTCTAGTGCTTCACATAATGATTTTTACATAATAAGAATTTAATAAAGGCTTTTGCATTCACTCATTCCCTTTAGCACTAAAATTCTATGATTCTAGAATTCAACTGAGCTAATTTGCCACAGATGTTAGGTACATAAACATGGAAGAGAGTATTTTGCTTATGGCCCCAGGGCTTCTTGGAGCTGATTGAAGCTGTCCTCCTTGGACAAACATAAGCTTTCTGAGAAAAGCAGAATACAGAGTTGCTTCCACATAGCATCCATTGGCCTTATATCTGTGGACCACAGTTTCAACCAAGTTAAACTGACAGTAAAAATGCACACTTTTTATGTCATTAATTATGGATCAAGAGACCAACCATTAAATGGCTATCATTGGACTATTGAGAGAGATGATAACATCTATATTTTTATGCAGTGACTCCATATTATCCTAAGAATGCATCCTATAAACTCACTCAAATCAAAATGATAAAGTTTGCCATTGAACAACATGACCTGCAAGGTCAAATCAAGGATTAATCAGCTGCTCATTGAGGAGAGGTACACTTGATTAGGAAGAGTACCCATATAGAATACATTCCTTTAAGAATTACAATAGAATAGTCAAGTTCGGATGACTAGTACTGCACAAGACATCACTGCTGACAGTTGTGTGGACCCAGTGTAGCCTGCTCTCTTCATCCAGGATCACCTGAACAAAGCAGTCCACAAAAATGTTGGATATCCATGACCACATATTAGCTCCTACTCAGTTCCTAAAGCAGAGATGAGAGTCAGTAGTATAATATGAATGGTATATATATTTTTGATAGAAAAAAGTCTGTGGAGATGCCCCAATGATTCCACAAAGATTCTGACCTTCCCTTAAATATTCTGAGGTAGAGCTGGCCATACCCTAATCTCTTATTTCTCCTTTTCCCTCAAGAAATTAAAAGAGATGACCAAAATCTAGTCACAGAGGTAACAGGTTATCAAATTCTCTGTGGGAAACTGTCCCTATTTCAAAATGGTTTGCATGTTTCTTTCCCTTCCAAACTAACAGGATATGGAGAATTACTGGCACCAGGAATTATAAAAAGGAAGGTGGAACAAGAAATGCACAAAAATAGTAATACAACCCAAAGAATAAGGGCCTTTTCCCCATGGCCATTCATCCCCCTCAAAATTGGGTTCAACAAAAAAAAAATATTACCAATGGGAATTTCCATTTTCTTTGTTTATTGAACAAGATGTATTTATTTTTGTACTCTTTCAGTTCATTCTGAGCATAATAGCAAACACAATACAGGGGGCAAAAAGCAATTGATGTAATCACCTGGGATTTGCAGTGTAAAGTTCAAAATGTCTTATATTTGCTAAGCTTCTTGTTATTTGGCCCAAAATGGATATGTCTTGGCTGCACTGTAGTGGCAATAATTGTCTCTCATATATCCCCAATCAGGCTCCTTTTAATGACTAGTCAGAAGTGACAATGTAAAAATGTGCAGTGACTTTCCACTATATTTGGCAAATCTTGGACTGACTCCCATTGGTTTGCCCTTGAAGAAAGTGATCTTGAAGACACCTTGCTGCTGCAGGCTCAGTCAGCTACCTGCTGCCTGTCCCCAGAAACCCTAGTGCCAAAGAGAGGTGCAGGATATGGAGAGAAAGACAAAAGATGCCTGCAGTGACCTTCATCTCTTCCATTGTCTTTGGAGAAGATGGAGCAATCTAACTGGTATTATAACTGCCTAGTGTATCTCTGAAGATATGTAACCTTCCTAACCTGTCAGTTGAATCATATCTCTATCAGGAATAGACCACATCATAGGGAAATCTGGGGAAATTCTAGTCACTTGGCAGATAAGCAGTCCCAAGACAGGCCCTTGAATTCCAGATCATCTCCCCCCCCTTAATCAGTTCTTTGTTTTTACTATTTTTAAATGAATCAAATATTCAAATTCAATAAGATGAGGTAGATTATCTCTGCATCTTTCTTCCATACTCCTTATCTTATAGATTATATGATTTTTCAGCTTTCAAAGTACAGATATTGTCCAATGGCATCTGGAATATATTTTGCATTCATAGAAAATTAATCAATCAGTAAACATTTATTGAGTACTTTCTTTGTGTCAACCACTGTTCTAAGCACTTGGGATACAAAAAGAGGCAAATCCCAGTTTTTGCTCTCAAGGAGCTTATAATCTAATGGATTCAGATGATCTAGTTTAAAGCTCATGACTGAGGAAAAGAATGTATTCCACTACCACCTCTCTACTATTTAATCAAATCTATTCATCAATGATTTTGGCAGGTAAAAACCTGTATTTTTCCCTTCAAAACTATTCTTCTTATAGAATTTGTTGTCTATGACACAAAATGGAGTTCTTACTTTGTCTTTTCATAGTTTTATGCATTTCTTGTCTCTATCTAGAATTAGATTATAAAATATTAGGAGAGATTATATCTCCTTTTTTGACTATTTTAAATGCTTACTGTCTCACTAGAACAATCTTTAAAATGCTAATACTGTTGTTCCAACCATAACACAGTTAATGACTAAGATAGTTAATGGACAATATCTCCATTCTTCCTTATTAACTTTTAAGAATCTCTCAGTGAATGTATCCAGATATTGCTTGTAGGTCAGAGTTCCCCAACCCCTTCCCTGAGGAATTCTTGCCTTCTTCACTAAAATTCTAATTCAGTATTGATACATGGAGTCTAGGTAGTAAGAGAAAATGTGCCACATGGCACAGCTGATGTAAAGGCCCAAGTTTGGCCAGTTTATTTAGTATGCCCAGATAACCAGTGAAGGCTACTAGCCTAATGTTAATAATGATCTTTTTCTAGATTTTTTGTGTATTTTTTACTCGATATTTTTTAATATCAAACTTGAGATAGCATAGTATGTGCCGCAAACTTTCCCTTCCTGATGTCCATACATGGCAAAGCACATCAAAGAATTGAGAAACTGGAAGGAGGATACCTTAGAAATCAGTTGGTCCCACTGATGATACCAGAAAAAAAACCTTACCCTCCAAGAGAAAGGGGAGTTTCATTTCTTAAGTTAATGACATTTGAGGGATACTACTACAACTAACTAATTTAGCAAATCATTTGCCAAAGGGAGACTTACCCCTCTCACATGTTCTCCCCCAATAGCCAGTGCCAGTGCAGTCACAGATGAAGCGGTTCCAACCATCTTTGCAGACAGCATTGTTTTTGCAGGGGTAGCTGTCACACTGTTTTGTGCTAAGCCTCGAGCAAGAAGACTTGACCCCCGCGGCATTCTGCACCTCCGCCAGCTGCCGGATGTTCTTGCTCCGTCCATCAATGAACAGGTCTCGAATGCAGCCCACATAGCCATAATTCAGCATGGCAGTCCAAAGCTCTGTAGGGAGGATGAGTCCAGCACGATTCTCTGGCAGTCCACCCAGGTACATATCCCCCTCCAAGTCCAAGATCTCGCTCTCTCCACTGGCTGTGAATGGGGTGCGCCTGCTGTTCACTGATATGGTACCTAAGATGAGAAAGAAAGATGTGAATTAATGGCTTGGAGGGCAGGCAGCACAGGCACATGAGACATTTAGTGAGTTTAACAGAAGGTACCAGGTAGGTGGGCCTTGAAGACCAGATCCTGTGTTGCCAGAAAAGGAACAACGTACAATGATAAGTACAATACTCTTCACGGGACTATTTCCAACTCTGTCACTTCAGGGTAGACTGGGAACTGGGAGAAATCTCAGTGACGTGGTTCCAAGAATATATAATAAGTATTCCTCAGTGGCAAAATACAAAGCCATGATGACACACATACACATCCTAAACGTACCTCCTAACCAGCAATGTCATCGTCAAATAAAAGGTAAATTCACTTCTTTTAATAAAATGCCCAACTGTAGCAAATGATCCACCCTCCTTACAAGAATGGAAGTTTTCCTAGTTTCCCTTTTGACTGATTAATTCTGAGACATCCAGTATAACCAGATGCTGGAATTTGGATTTCTTTCTTTACAGAGCTCCTTTCTTTGAGAGTAAATATTATTACTGTGAATGCAGTTGAGTCTAAGGCATTGTCTAATGGTTTCTTTCTAAGTGACACCAAAACACCCAAAGAATGTGGAAAATTTTGGAACAAGAGTTATTAGCCTTTTTTGTGTTAAGATACTTTGATAGTATGGTGAAACCTATGGACCCCTTCTCAAAATAATATTTTAAATATATAAGATGAAATATATAGAACTTCAAAGAAAACACTATATTGAAATATACTTATCAATATATTTTAAACAAATTCAAATTCATGGATCCCTAAAATCTATCCACAAATCCATCAGATGGTCAAAGAATCCTAGATTTGAAAGTTCTTTTAAAGAGGAACTGGGTCTTTGATTTAACTGGCAAAGAGAATTTCCCAAAAGAAAATTCCCATTACTTATGCATATCAACACCTTTATGAGCTTTAAAAGTTGCCTGGGACACTGAGTAACTAAATGACTTGTTTAAGAGCACACAGCAAATACATGTCAAAGGTGATGAGATTGAACCCCAGATCTTCCTAACTCTAAAGCTATCAACTCTGATAAACGCTTTACCAATAGTGCTTTCATTTTCACCAGATCACTGAATCATGGAACCACAGGATATTTTAGTTGAAAGCAAACCCAGTCAGTCAACAAGCATTAGTGCCAATCACCATGCGAAGTAGGAATGGACTAGGAATGAGGAAACAAGAAAGACAAAAAGATCCCATTCCTGTCCTGCAGGAGCTCACATGCTAATGGTTCATAACATGCAAATAATTAATTCTACATGAGAGATACAGTCTAAATGGAAGATCAGCTCAGAGGGAAAGTTAGACTAGGCTATATAGTATTATTGTCAAGTGTTAACCTAGCCTTTTTATTGACAATCTCTAATTAAATAGGATTCCACTATTTACTGAGCTTAGCTTTATTAGGAAAGTGTTTTTGTTGCTGCTGCTATTGGTTTTACACAATATTTATTGATTGGAAAACTCTATATCTGTCTCTCTTTACCTTGCCCATGCTCCCTGTCCTATCCTTTGTGACCAAGGAGAACAATTCTTATCCCTTTTTCATATAAAAGGCTTAATGACAGCTATCATATCCTCCTTAAGTCTTCTCTCTTTCTATTCTTTCAATAGATTCCCATAAGGCATGATCTCGAGTCCTTTCACCATCTTGCTTATCCTTCTCTGAACATTCTCAGATTTATCAAAAGCTTCCCTAAATGTACATGGTCCTTAGAATTGAACACATAAAAATGTTCTAACCTAAGCAGAGCATAGCAGCAGTATCACCTCCCTAGCCTTAGACATTATATATTTTGCAATGAAGTCTAAGATAATACTAGCTTTTTTGACTTCCATATACATTTTGGATTCATGTGGAGACTGCAATTTATTAAAATGCCCAGATCTTTTTTCAAAGGAATTGCTCTCACCATACTTTCCCTCATTTTATACTTGTAAATTTTATTTTTTTAAACCAAGTGCAGCCCTATAATATTTCCTCTTATGCTGTTCAATTCAACATATTAGTCTGTATACATGTGTGCATATAGGTATATCAACATATACACATATATCTATTTATATGTAGATATGTTTTTATATATATATTGCAGCAAATATAAACATAATAAAATGTGTGTATTTATTTATATAAGTATGCATACATATACACACATCTTTTGGAGTCTGACTGCCATATAATATGCCTCTAGGTCACACAGTGGATAGAATGCTGGTCTTGAAGTAAGAAACATATAAGTTCAAATCCCACCTCAGACATTTACTAACTACGTGATAAAAGCTAAGGTCACTTAACCTCAACCTGCCTCAGCCTCTTCAGGGATAAGGTGGCAATAACTTTATAGGGTTGTTGTGAGAATCAAATTAAATAATATTTGTAAAGCACTTGGTACAGTGTCTGGCATGTAGAAGGGTTTAATAAATGTTTCTTCCCTTTTTACTTCTCAATTTTCAGAAATCTACAAGCATGATAAATCTGCCGTCTATGTCTTTATCCAAGGTAGCTCATACAAATGTTAAAAAAGCCAGAGCAGACACCCAAGAAACTCCTCTAGAGACCCTTCTGTGAGTTGACATTGTTTTTTTGGGTCCAATCACTCAATCAATTCTGAAGCAATCAAACTATGCTATCTTTTGGCCTTCATCTCTCCATCTTGTCACCAAGAATATTGTGAAAGATTTTGTAACATGCTTTGCCAAATCTAGGAAAATTCTATGCACACCATTTTCTTCCCCTATTTAGTTCAGTAATCCTTTCAGAAGAAGTAATGAGGGTAAGCTGGCAAAAACCTGTTCTAGAAGACACATACTGGCTGGCTCTTTATGATTACTGCTCCCTTTTCTTCTTTAAATGTTTTAATGGTGGCTCATTTTTCTCTATACTATAAACACTTCCAATACATTGTGAGATTTTATTGTTCATATGCTGTATTAATTCCTACATATTAGGAAGAATTATTGTGCATTCCTGTGACTGGAATCTGGATCAGTGATGCCATCCAGTCTGCTTTTCACATTTTCTTTGTCCTTGAGAAATGTCTTCATTTTTAACAGAATTTGGTTAATAATTGAAGGGGACAAATGGACTATATGAAAATAGGTTTTGCATGATTATATATATATATAGTTCAAATCAAATCCCCTGCCAGCATCAAGAAGGAGAAATAAAGGAAAGGAGGGAAATAAGTTCAATCACATAACATAGGAAAACTTGTGTGGAAATTTACTACTACATGTAATTGGTACAAAAAAAAGTTAAATTGAAGGGGATGAGGACTCTTTTCCTGTGTATGTGTACTCTGTGATGTAGTTATGAGTAGGGGTAGATAGTTTGGTGGAGCATCTTTGGAGGAGCTAATTAAAGCTATCACCTATTAAAAATGTCTCAGGATGGCTAAGGGAAAGACTGAATAATGACCTCCTAAAAATCTATTTATTAAGTTGCATGACCCAACTCAGGTCCTCAGTGGTCCTGAGAGAGTCATGGAGACCTAATTCATTTTATTGGTGCCTAACCAACAAACCTGATATAATCAATAAACATATTCTTACCCAAAAATCAAGCCTCTAAACAATTTGAATATTAACAACATCCTCCACTCAAGAGATTTTCCTTCATAACAAAGAAAATTTTAATAAAACTGACTGATGCAATGAAAACATTGAAAATGTGTACAATATTCTGTACTTGGATTCTACCACTTTTCTGAGAAGAAGGACATCTAGTTCAACATCAATTCTCTGGGACAAGATTTAGCCACTTATTTTCAAGATGTTCAGCAATCATTCCTTTTATAATACATTTTATAATAGAATATAATAAAATAATAGAATTTTCCAAGATTCTAATTCAAATTCACTGGCCTATCATTTGTAGGGGCCCCCTTTTATGGAAAAGTGGGACATTTGCCCTTCACCAAGACTGAAAGACTTTTCTTATTCCCCATGATCTTTTGAAGATCATAGATGCTCAGTGGCTCAGCAATCATATCAGTCTTTCAGTGTCCTGGGATCTAATTTGTCTTGACCTGGTAACCCAAATGCATCAAGGGTGGGTTGATGGTTTCATACCATCTCCTGGCTTATCTTGGTTTTCAGTTCTCTATTAGCAAGTTTTTGTTCTGTCCTTTCAAGTTCAAAGATTATTCCTCTTGTCAGAGGAAACAGAATCAAAATAAGAGTTGAATAGTTCCCCTTTCTCTCCTTTGTTTGCCATCATCAACCTATTCATGCTAGGCAGACATCCTGTCACTTTGATCCACCTCTTACACCTCCACATAGCCTCTGTGATTTTAACTTTCTGGATTTCTGTAGCAAACTAAATTATTCAAACATCAAAGGCATGCTGGGGTTGGGGGGTTATTGTTTTTGATGTACATGGTGATTATTACCAATCACGTAGGCTAATGTTGGGCATTAGTCCATTGATTAAAAAGTGGCTGTGACATGACTCTCAGGTACAAACTATCAACTCCTCATCATAAAGAGAAACATAGTCCCTATAAGGCAAAGTTACATGGTGAAAAAATCTCTTGATAACTTGACCCCTTCCTACCTTTTCCTCCTTATATTTTCCTCCCCTCCATATAATCTAATCAAGCTATATCGGCTCACACAGGACACCCCAACTCTCATCTCTATTCCTCTGCACTGGACATGTCCCCTGCTTAGAATGCTCTATGTCTTCACCTTTGTCTGCCCTTTAGCTTTCCTGGCTTCCTTCAAGAATCAGCTTAAATCTCACTTTGTATAAAATGCCTTTAACCCTTTTATATTACTTTCAATCTACTACATATGGATAGATGGAGATAGCATGTATATATGTCATATAGATCCACAATATTCACATTTGTATCTAAAGAAATAGATATGATATACCTTTCAGATATAGCTATAAGATATTGAGATGCATATATATATAATAGGTATTTGAAGATATATAGATATATGAAAAGAGGCACAATGGACTGGGAGTCAGTAAGATTCATCTTTCTGAGTATAAATCTGGTCTCTGACACTGACTAGCTGTATGACTCTGGGCAAGTCACTTAACCCTGTTTGCCTCAGTTTCTTCATCTATAAAATGAGCTGGAGAAGGAAATGGCGAACCATCACAATATCTTTGCCAAGAAAACCCCAAATGGGGTCATGAAAAGTCAGAAATGATTGAAAATGACTGAATAACAACAGTAGATGCATAAATGTGTGTATGTCACGTATATAGATGAGTGTATCTTCACATATCTAGTTATTTAGATATTGTTTCTCCTGTTTCAATTACTTGAGGGCAAGGATTATTGTTTATTTTATCTTTGTATCCTTAATGCTAAGCACAGTGTTGGGCGCATAATAAATGATTAATAAATGTTTGTTAGGTATAAATAAGGCTATCAGAAGGTTTAAGCTTTTATGTGTGTGTGTGGAAGAAAAATAATTGTTTAATTAAGTATGCAGGTGAGTGCATGTACACACACTCACTTATAATATATATAATAGACAGTAGTCTATTATAAGTGGTTTCCTTTGCAATTATTCTACATATTATTTTATGCTTTTAAAAACAGTATTCTAAGAAGGGGTCCACAGGCTCCAAAAGATTGCTACACATATAGATGATAAAGTTAAGGTTTCCATAGGACCTATTTGCCAACTAGACAAAAGTTTAAATACAGCATTATAGAAATATTGCTTCATTTATTTGGGTCCCTCAGCATTTCCTGCCAAATTTTTATTTTTAGTTCATAAACTGGGCATTTTCTAGCCTTTATCAGCAAGGTATTCTTGAGAGGGAGGAAGGGAGAGAGGGGGAGAGAGAGAGAAAGAGACAGAGAGAGGCAGAGAGAGAGACAGAGAGAGAGACAGACAGACAGAGTCAGGGAGACAGAAAAATATAGAGAGTCTTAAGATTTGAAGAATCTCAAACTAGGATATAAACTTAAGAGCCATTCATGGCTTTTAAATTATTCCATCCCATCTGGTCAAGGGGGGACATTATATCTAAACTATTCCATTCTTAAAATATCTTAACGAACAAAAGATTCAATATGAGGTAAAGAAGGATAGAGATAGTTACATGATAGGGAACTGTTGTACCTATATTTTTGTAAGTATTGTAGTTATTAATATGGGACAGTTGTATAGGTTCTAGACCTGGAATCAGGAAGACTTAGGTTTAAATCCCACCTCTGACACTTTTTAATAGCATAGGTTAAACTTTTGGTCCTTTTGCAATTTCCTCAGATTTATCTACTTAATGATGAATTGTTATGTAATCTTTTTTTGTTTGCAGATGAAGGTCACAGAGCAGAAAAATAATAGATCCTTAGCATATTAGAGATTAGCACTAAATACACAAAAAAAAGGAAAGCAAAATTGAAAATTTTACAAATGATGGTGCTGGTTGAACTTATCTGTTTTCTTAAGACCAGTCATTTATTTACTTAAAGAAGAAATTATGTCCTGATTGTAATTATTAGCACCTAAAAATATCAGTTTGACCTGACTACCTTGTATGAAATGCAAATCAAATTTTAAATGCTTATGAAATAAATACTTTTTATTAATCGGTGACCACTAAGATATAAACAAAGTAGAATTTCGTATTTAAAACAAATAATTAGCTTTGTTCATACAAGTATAAGGAGAAAACAGTTAATGGACTGATATTTGTGTTACCATTACATGTGACAAAGATTGTGTAACGACCCCAGCTGACATGTCACAAAAGACATTAATCATGGAAGAAAAAAATCTACAGTGATATATAAACGTAAGAGCCATTCATGGCTTTTAAATTATTCTAGCCCATCTGGGCATGGGTGGGGGGACATTATATCTAAATAATATCTAAATCATGAGAGAAAAAAACATCTCCAGTGACATAAGAGATAATATTGAAAGTCCCTTCCAGGTCTGAATCAATGAGACAGCTGAGATTGTGAATACTAAAATGCCTTCTAAAAGAGTGCTTCCTGTTCATTACCTCTATCTCTATTTTAGCTTTGTTGTGGGAAAAGAGGAGTTTTGAGGCCCTCAGACAAATTAAAACTTTTGTTGTTTTTTTTCTTAAAGCATAAAAACCAAATTGTTCATTCTTGTTCAACAAAGAACATTTAATTTGAAGTCTCTTATCTCCAATCATGTTTTAAGCAATCAATAAACCTTCCAACTGAGCATCAAATGGTCCAGGGCCACAATCTGCTGCCTGAATGTCCTCTGTGCATAACTCATCCAACTTCTCCTATGGGCAAAAATGCTCATTGCTGCTACCATAAAGCTGTCCCATCAAAACACAGTCATCCTAAACAATGTAACTATGGATCCCATTGGGTAGACTACTGCTTCCTCTTACCATACCAAATGCATAAGGCTGCACATAGAATGAAAATGACCACAGTGTTTTGCACACAGGGGGTAATTAGTGCCCATTTGTTGATCTGAATGGAATGAGTAAGTTCTCACCAGGGGAGTCTGCCCTTACAAACCACTGCAATTTTAATGTTAGGAGACTATTAAGGTTTGGGGGCTAGCTTGAATGCAAGAGGTTTGCACAATAAAGGCAAGAATGTGGAACTAGCCAGCTTCATTCAACTTCTGTTCTGTCTCCTGGCTTCATTTGGATGCCAGTCAAAGAGGATCTTGGGAATGAGCTCACTGCTCTAGCTCCCATACCTTTCCTGCAAATATGTATGTAAATGTATGTACATGTGGGGGAGAGGGATTCCTAAACAGAATTCTCAGAATAAATTCTGGGGAAACAGGCTCACACTCCCAATAAATGGAATAACAAGGAATTTTTTAACCCTCAAAGAGACAGTTATATAGGATCATGGACAATGAATCAGCATCAGACAAAGAATAGCCACAGAGAATAGGCAGTCTTAGTTTGGGAAATCCTGTTTGATTTGTTGACTCTTTCCTATCTGGGCCTGTTGGCTTATAGCCTCAGACATGGCCTAAAGGGTATCAGCTTGAGCTCTTGTAAGAGAAAGATTTTCTTTCCACTGTACACCAGAAGTCAAGAGAAGGTAGATGGCCTTGAAGAACTAGAGCCCAAAAGATGGTACCAAAGTGGGGCTCAATCAATCACTACATCATCAGTAAAAGAAGATTTCCAAAAGTGGAGATACGGTGCCTATTTCTGTTTGGATGGCAGCATGAGGACATTCAATCTGGCCAGATGTGTCCCTAAATACTTGTTCTCCACACATGTGCCTCATCCCCACAGGTCCCTGGCATCTAACCCTGAATGCATATTTCACAGCCACACGTGGTCCTCATTTGTATGATTTCCACGCATGTATCCTGACAAGGGATATTCTCTGTGTTTTAATCTTTGCTGATGGTAGAGTAACTTGTGGCAAAGTATATCCTATGTGTACAGAAGAGTGATTTTGTGGTCATTTTCTTGCCCTGAATTTTGTCATGTTTTTATATAGCACAGCCTCTGATCTGTAAAAGTAAAAAAGAGAGGATTTGTGTGCTAGGGTTCATAGTGGGCACAGATTCAATGAATTCCTTCAAGCTGGGGTAGATTTTAGTTTTGTTTCTGTTCTTTTTTTGTTGTTGTTTATTTTGTTCTGTTCTATTCTGTTCCTTTTTGTTTTCTGAATGCTCTTGTGTAAGGTGGGACTCCAGGTGCTATATATTAGGAGCCTTAAAAGACTTCTTCTTGCCTCTATGACACCTGAATGAGAAATTAGGTCAAATTAATAAGAGATTTATGTGATACAGATTCTGGAAAAATGACCTTTCTTATCCCTTTTAGCGGGTCCTTACATTTGTAGTGGCCCAAAAGGAACCAGAATAAAACTGGTCAGGTACTCAGAAGCCTCAGATTTCACATTAGCTCCTTTTTTTTCTCTGTTATTGTTCCAGAGTGACTGTGTACTGCCCCAGGCAAGCTTGTTTGATCTGGGGCTGCAGAAACAAGCAAAGCCATTTAAACTAAATGTAAAAGGTTATGAGGAGGAAGGCAGAGTTAGTGAGGTCTGAGCAGAGAGTGAAATATAGGCTTTCATTCTAAAGGAAGGCTTTAAATTGAACATGACTTCAGGAAAAATCAATTTGCTTTTCTCTTTCTTGTCATAATTTCCACTACAACATGACTTTTGCCAATTATTGAGGGGTATATCTGTTGCATAAACTATTGCACTGTGAAGCCACAGTAGAGTAAAATCACTTAATCCAGAAGCTGTGATCTCATAAAAGGTTTTCATAGCAATGAGAAGGGGGAAAAAATCGACACGAATGTCATGGCAATCTCTTCAATAGCAGTAAGAAATGTGCATACAGTATTTTAAAATTTGTGTTCAGTTTATGGTCTATTGAGAACATAATTAAGATCAAAGAATGTATGTGAAACAGGAAAGAGAATTCAAGCTACAAATGGACCAAAGGTCTACTTCAGAACAAATGCTTAAAACAACATGCAAAACGAACTTGAAAAATCAGTAAAGTACACAAAGAACTGGGGAATAGGTAACCAAGATGCTCTAGACTGGAAAAGACACTTTACAATCTGCCCTGAATACCACCCACAATGTGCCTTTAGCTTCTCCTACCTGATCTGCCATCTCGTTGAATGTCCACATGGTACCATTCTCCATCATTTGCTTTCTTCTGAGTGGCTTTCACTTTAATGGTACCAGAACCCATATCAAGGAGCAAGTAGAGGTTCCCATCTAGCAGTTCAACAGCAAAAAAGTCCACTTTGGTGTTCTTTTGGCTCCGGGAATCCTTTCTCTCCTGGGGTTTGCCATGAGTGAAAAGGATGAGGCCATTGGGTTCTGTTGTACGGAAGTCAAAAGAGATTGAGCCCATCCTCTTGGTGTTCCACTTGGGAAGGCTGATGTAAGCCTCAGGGGTCTCGAAGTTGATGGGGTCCAGTGTGGCCACATTTTCACATTTGAATACCACTTCGCCATAGATTTTCATCTTGGTGTCACCAATCCTGGCCAAGCGAGACAGCTCCAGGCGGATATCATTATTCTTATAAACAACCTGCCAGAGATCAAACAGAAATGCCACATGAATCTGTCTTGCAAACAATAGCTCTCTATTGCTAGTCAGGCTTCAGAGGGGACAAGGCTTTAGGGTACTACACTCTGTAATGATATTACAAAGAGACATAAAAGAGTCTTAGGGGACATTGGAGAGACACTGATCCTTGAATCAATGTTTTCAATCTATATCATTCTCTCTGCCTTCTGCCCAATTCCTTAAGCTCCAGCAGAGGGTCACAACATAACACAAAAGTCAAAGTTTATGTATAATTGGGAAGCTTTACTTTTTTTAAATTTTAGCAGTTTTGTAGTAGCTTTAGGTCTAGTTGTCAAAGAAGATAAAATGCCAGACCTAGAGTCAAGAAACCCAAGTTCAAATCTGTTAAATGAGATAATAATTACAAGGCTATGCCTGGTTTATAGTAATAGAATATTATTATCATATTCAGAATTATAGCTGGAAATTCACTGGGTTTTTACTCTAGGGTGGTTAGAGGTGGGAAGAGTACTTCATCACAATGCAGATTTTTTCCAGATATGCCTTGGAAGGTGGAAGGGAGAATGTTTCTTGGTGCTTGGATGGTCATTCTTGGGTAAGAAAAAGACAAGGAAGGGTTTTCCAGAAAAGTGATAGGATTAGAAACAGTCCTAAGAGTACTTCCTAGCCAGGGCACTGAAGGGGTTTTAAGATCCATGAGAGATGGATAAACAGTTAGATCAATGGATAGAGTGCTAGGCTTAAAGACAAGGAGGTAGCTGGCTCAAGTCTGGACTCAGACACTTCCTAGCTGTACGACCCTGAGCAAGTCATTCAACTCCAAGTGCCTGGCACTTATCACTCTTCTGCACAGGAACCAATTCTGAGTATCAATTCTAAGACAGTAGGAAAGAGTTTAAAAAATAAGGAAGAGAGGGTCAATCTGCTCTAGATTTGGAGTTGGGTTTTTCTACTTTAGTCTGGGTTAAGAGGTAATACAATTTTGGAGACCTCTGGGAAGAGCAAACCATATCCAAATTGAACAAATAATGGAGTCATAGATAGAATACTGGGTATGGAGTAAGAATGTCTATTATATTGTCTTTGTCAAGAAAACTCCAAATGAGGTCCCAAATAGTCAGATACAAATAAAATGATTGAACAACAATAAAATATCAACTAATTGTTAAAAGTTAATGAATAGGAGCCAGCTAGGTGGCTCAGTGATTTGAAAATCAGGCCTAGTGATGGGATGTCCTGGGTTCAAATATGGCCTTAGACACTTCCCAGCTGTGTGACCTTGGGTAAGTCACTGAATCCCCATTGCCTAACCCTTACTGCTCTTCTGCCTTGGAACCAATGCCTTATATTGATTCTAAGATAGAAGGTAAAGGTTAAAAAAAGTTAACGATCCCGGGCAAATCACTTAACTCAGCCTCAGTTTCTTCATCTGTAAAACAAGCTGGAGAAGTAAATGGCAAACCACTCCAGTCTCTTTGCCAACAATACTCAAATGGGGTCACAAAGAATCAGATATGTCTGAAATGACTAAAAACAACCACACTGTGGTGTTAGCTTAAGAACCATCTTTGGGGTCAGGAAGACCTAAGACAACATTTACAATTTACATATTGTCTTCAGGATCCTAGACTATTAATTCACTTAACCTCTCAGTATTCTGAGCAACTCTCTAAGACTCCAAGTTGACAGCAGGTGATGACCTGTCCTGGTTGAGGTAGTTTCCTCCTAGAAGTTCCCTACATAAATAGAATCACAAATTTGATCTAAAGGACCATGAGTAACAAATAGGAAGATTACTTTTTCTTTCCCATCCAGGAAAAACAGTATGCCTTTGAGGCCTAGGATTAGAGGATTTGGAGGCTGAAGGAAACAAGGGAGATCATCTAGCCTAATTAACCCTCTCATTTTGCAGATGAGGAAAATAAAGTAAATAGAGGGTGAGTGATTTGTCCAAAGTTAAAGACCCTTGAAGAGAACCCAGGAATAGATCAAAGGGGAATTCAGGCCCTCTGGCAGACAACATAGAAGTGGATTGATTTCAGTAGTAACTGGGTGTTGTAATAGAGGCATGACTTAATATAGCCAGAGTAAAAGGGTATTCATTCTGGACTAGGAGTAGAAAAGATTAGACATTTAAAACATAAATTCCTTAGAGAGTCAAACCTCATTACCTAGACCATCAAAAGATTAGACCCAGGTAACTAGGTTTCTGAGTTTATACAAACAGGAAGATGTCTAAATAATACTTGCCTCTTAAGACATTTTGCAGGTCTATAACAATGTTTTTTAAGCAGTGGAAACTCAATCCTCTATTCTGAAATCCTTTGTCCTTTTATCCTATTGTCAATCATGCCTTGCTAAATCTCAAACTTGGATTATTCCTATTATCTCCTCTTATTTCTAACCACGTGCTGCTGAATGGAAATGAAGAAAGTCACGAAATCATCCTCATTGGATCAGCTACAAATTTGATATTAAGATCTTGTGTCAAGTAAACCTCCCTGAAGCTATACAAACTGATTCAAATCTCCCATGGTCCCTCTACCCTCCAAGTACTCAACTGAGGACCTTCACACACACAAAAAGACATTTTCAGAGTCCCTCTTTTCCCCTCCCTTTTTCCTATCACTTAGACCTTCTTTCTCCACTAACACGTCTTTCAGTGCAGTCTTGAAGGAAGTGGCCCTTGATCTTGCTAATATCAATCTCTCTGCATGTACCCTTTATCCTATCCCCTTCCCATCCTCTCGAACAGATTGTCCTATTATCTCCAATCATCTTCAGTCTATGGGATCATCTTTTGTTGCCTATCTTCCCCATACTTAAAAATTGCTGATTTGATCCTAACATTCCTGGTAGCCATCATCATATATCTTTCTTTCCCTTATGGGGCAAATACCTTGAGAAAGACATCTCCAGTTTTGTTCATTCATCATCCATATCATACCTATCATCTGTGTGTATACTGTCCTGGGTCCTCTTCCCTTCATACATCCTTTCACTTGGAGACTGCATCTGCTCCCCTAGATTCCATTGTCATCTCTATACTGAGAACTTCCAGAATTATACGTCTAGCTCTAGCCTCTTTCATGATCTCTAGGCCCACTTTACCAACTGCCTATCAAATATTTTAAACTGAATTATGTGTCTCAAAAAGAACTCACAATTGCCTAAAACATTTGATGGCACAAGTCACTTCTTCCAGTCACCCAGATTCACAGCCTCATTATCATTCTTGTCTCCTCACTTGAAATAACTCTACACATTTAATAATTTTAAGTTTATTTTTTATTAATTTTTAAAATAATAATAAAATAATTATTTTATACATATAAAAATAAAAATAAAAAACATAATTAAATAATTAAAATTTAATTTTAAAATTAATTTTAAATTAATAATAATTAATAATAACAATATATTATTATATAATTTAATATATAATATATTATATATTAATTATATATAATATATAACAATAAATATAATATAATAATAATAATAATAAAATTAATTTTAATAAATTGTATAATTTATATCTCCCCAACATCTCTCCTACAGGCATTCACATAGCTACCACACTATTTCAGAAGCTCCCCATCACACCTTTGACTATTGTAATTATGTTTTGTTTGGACTTCCTGCTTTCAAACATCTCTTCATAACAGAAGTCTGACCATGTCACTCCCATATTCACATATACAGACTCATATTCTACTAAAACCCCTATTACCTCTAGAATAAAAAATAAACTCCAGTTTGATGTTAAAAGTCTTCATAAACCATATTCCCTCCCAAAATTATGTTGCACATTTGTATTTTATGATTTTATTTATATAATTAAAATCCGTGAGAGAAGGACGAACAAATAGATCAATGGATAGAGTGCTAGGTTTAAAGACAAGGAGGTACCTGGCTATAATTATATTATAATTATATAATATATATTTATATATATAATTACATTTCATCTCCCCCAATATAATAAAGCATCCAAAAAAAAGAGAATTTCATTTTTTTGCCTTTATTTCACCAGTGTTTATCAAAGTGCCTGGCACATGGAAATGTTAAATAAATGCTTGAGGAATGATTTGGGAAAGTGGGGGTCTGATCATGTCATTCCCTGCACTTTGGGCTGAGGTAGCTTCCAGTCACCTCCAAGTCAAATATAAATCTTCTATTTGACATACAAAGTCTTTCAAAACCTTTCCATTTGCATATATACATACTTTTATATTTTTCTCATACATATAATATCTCTACATCTACTTATTCTACAAAAGGGTGACACTGGCCTCCTTACTGCTCCTCAAACAAGATATTCTATCTCCAGACTCCAGGCATTTTTACTGGCTGTCCCTCATGCCTGGAATGTTTTCCATCATCATCTCTGCCAACTGGCTTCCTTCAAGAAACAGCTAAAATCCCATACTCTTCAGGAACCTTCTCCTAATCTCTCCTAATTCTATTATTGTCTTCCCTTTGTTGATTATTTCCAATTTATCCTCTATATAGCTTGTTAATCCATAGTCACTTCCATGTTTTTCCCCTATTAGATTGTGAGAACCTGAGAGCAAGAATTGTCTTTTATCTTTCTTTGCACCACTAGCGCTTAACACAGTGCCTGATGCTTTGTAAATGTTTGTTGGTTGTATCTCTCAGCTCATTCAGTCTTCTATATGATCTAGGATTGATTAGTAGATTGTACAACACTGTTTCTCCTTCCAGCTATCTCTGAACTCTTATGGGCATACATTTGATGCTTAAATATAAATAAACTTCTTTGACTTTTTTATTAAACTTACCTTTAGTCTTAGAATCAATACTGTGTATTGGTTCTAAGCAGAAGAGTGGTAAGGGCTAGGGAATGGGGGTTCAGTGATTTGCCCAAGGTCATACAGCCGGGAAGAATCTAAGGTCATATTTGAACCCAGACCTCCAATCTCTTGGCCTAGCTCTCTATTTACTGAGCCACCTAACTGCCCCTCCTCCTTCTTTGACTTTTTCATACATGTGAACTACTGTGTCAGCATGTTTACTATGAGAGTAGAGATCCTGTCATATACTTCTTTTGCATCCTCCATTCTCCAGGCACAAACTCTGTTTCTTTCAATCCTCTTATTCAGGGGTCCCCAAACTATGGCCCACGGACCACATGCGGCCCCCTGAGGCCATGTATCTGGCTCCCACTGCACTTCTGGAAGGGGCACCTCTTTCAATGGTGGTCAGTGAGAGGAGCACTGTATGTGGCAGCACTGCAAACTGTGGCATCGCTCACATACAGTACTACTTCCAGTGACATAATCCTTTGCATGGCACCTTAGAAGGAGGCACCATGCAAAGGATTATGTGACTGCACAATGGAAGACACCAGCATGGTGAGCTGTGATCTGGGGGATTCCACACCGTGTATACTGCTGCCTAGTTAGGGTTAGGGTTTTTATAGTCCAGCCCTCCAACGGTCTGAGGGACAGTGAACTGACCCTCTGTGTAAAAAGTTTGGGGACCCTACTCTTATTCCTTATTCCTATATTATATACCAATTCTTCACCCTACTATCTTGTGCCCCTTGGCTCTTCCTTTGCTTTCCAGGCTTTGAATCCTGTTCGTGGCCATATTTGTATCTCTACCCAGTCTTGAACTCATGAGAAATCATTTTAATAGTACCCTCTCACACTTAAATCCTTTACTCTTTTGATCTTCCATTGTTTCTACTTTTTTAATCCTCAGTTTTTGGTAATCTGGCATTTGTCTCCTCTGCTCCTATTCCTCATTTGTCACACATTCTGCTAGAGAAAAAACACATCTTTCTGATTGAGTCTTCAACAAAATTAAATTATCTAATATTCACTGGAACCTCACTCCTTTACAACAACCCTTTTTATGCATCTCTCATTGGCTTTGTCATATTATCCACAATCTCTGTTGCAAATATTGATCTTTTTTCCTCAGCCACTCAACTCCGCTTCCTCACTTGACACTCTCAGCAGATGAATTTACCTCCCACATTATTGAGAAGAATGAGGTTGCCTAATATGAACTCCCTCAATTCCCCATTTCTAAGTCTTTAATTCATAACCTCTTTATTCACCTCCTTTGCTTCAGTTGCATAAAGGAAATGTGCCTTCTTAACAAAGTTAATCCTTTCATTTCTATACTTGATCTTGTGAATATTAAATTAAATCTCTCCCCTGATTATGAAGCTTAAATTAACTCCCCTGTCTATATTTTAGATTTAATCACCAAAAGTGTAAACACACTATTCACACTTGATTGGGGGAGGCCTGTGACTCACATGTGCAATAGTGGGTGACTAACCAGAATCAAACTGACTGCCCGGTAGGCAGTCCTAAGCAAAGCTTCAACTATAATTGGCAGACACTAAAGTAGAGGAAGGCACAGGAAGTGACACAAAAGAAAGTGTCTTTAAAAGGGAGTTACAACTTCCTGGGAGAACTTTGACTTCTTCTGGAGTTCCGAGTTTGAGTTGGAGGTTGGTGAAGAACCTGATGACTGGACCTGAGACCTTTTCTGGTGAGACTGTCCTTGAATATTTCCCTTTAAATTGACACGTGGTGAGTGAAAAGAGCAGACTCCTTTCCTGGATTTCCTGAAGAGAATAACCTCAGGAGAGGCCTATCTTCTTGAGAGAGGCTCCCTGCATCCCTAGGTCCTTGGCTCAAAGCTGAGGCCTCTCCAGCTAAGGAATAAACTCCCCTGCCTGGATTGAGTCAGGGCCCAGAGCAAAATACTTAGTGCCTAGGCTAGATATCTTATCCTATCCTCTATCTGATTTCTTACTTCACTCTTTCTATTTGTAAACAAATTCTTAAAATTCCCTTTCCCCCCTTACAATCTCATTCCCTTCCATCTCTGAGACATCATACCAGAAATCTCTGTCTTTCTATTTATGTCTCTCTGTATATCATTCTCTTCATCTCCCTTTGAATGTGTCTTTGTCTCTTTCTGTTTCTTGTCTCCTTGTCTCTCTGTCCACCTGTCTCCATCTCTCTCTGCCTTTGTGTCTATCCCTCTCAATCTCCTTTATGACTTTCTCTACTCTCTCTGTCTCTTTATTTTTTGTGTTTCCTATCTTCATATTTGTCTGTATATGTGTCTTTGTCTATATTACTCTACCTTTCTCTACCCATTCTCTTTTTCTATCCATCTTTCTGTATCTTTGTCTCTCTCTATCTCTCCCTTTCCCTCTTCTCCTTCTTCTCTTTCCTTCTTTTTCCTCTTTCTTAGTTATTTCTCCTCTGTTTATACATATTAAAATAAAGTTTTTTTTCATCCTATTGTCTCTTCAAACTACTACTTTATCTCTCTCTTTTTTCTTTATTGTTGGTTTCTAAGTCAACCAACATTTGGTAAACACTAAATTATGTGTCAGGCACTGTAATAGACATTATTATGATGACCATTACCATAATTTAGCTGAATCTTTATGGGCAGGGGGTGGGTAAAGAAGTTTCCATGGAAGAAATTTTTCTATCAAAGATTATCACTTTCTTTGCAATATATAATCCTCAAGAATTTACTGGGGCACTGAGAAGGAAAATGACTTGATTAAGATCACACATTTTGTAGCAAGGGAAGGAAGTGATCCTAGATCTTACTGACTCTGCTCTCTAGCCACTATACAAGGCTATTTTGCATTATTTTTACTTTAATAAACTTTAAAGTTTTTATAATGCTTTTACATGCATTATATCTTACATGTGTTTTAATCTCATAATTAGCTATTAGAAGATACAATGTGGCTGCTGCTTAAGGACAGAAGTGTTTTTGTATAATTAGTGCTTGGCACATAATAGGTATTTAATAAATATTTATTGACTGATTGACTACAGGGTGTCCAAAAAGTCTTAGTGAAATTTTAAGTGATTTAAGATAAGCTCAAATAAGTTATGAGACACTCAAAAATTAAAAGATTTGTGCATGGTCACAGATATTAAATGTCAGAGGCAGGATTTATATTTGGGTCTTTTGGAGTCCATATCCATTACTGTATCTGCTTCATCATATTGAAGTAATGCACAGTTGATAGCTCTTCCTGAACATTAACCAGTCACTCTTCAAATTATGAAAACTGGCTTCAAATTCTTTCATTCTCCTGAAATAATTCTTTCCAAGGTCAGTAATATTGGCTTTAATATCACATCCAATGATTTTTTTTATCCTCCTATACCCACTATATTATTTGAAACCATGGACCACCATCTTCTTCTAAAACCTCTCTTTGCCTTCTTTGACAGTGCATTCTCATTATACGCTTATCTCTCTGAACCATTGCTCTCTGTTCTGTTTTATTTTCTGCTTGTTATTCTCTTCAGACTCCTTAAAAGGAAGTACAAGAGTTAATTATTGACCATTATTTCTTTTCACTCTCACCTCATCCCTTTGGTTACCTCATTTGCTTCCATGGTTTTAGATATTCTCTCTATACAGATGAATCCCAAATCTATATTGTCATTTCCAAAATCTCTCTAGATTATGAGTTCTGAATTTCTAACTGCATGTTTGACATTATCATCACCACCTAGATGATCTATGAATGCCTTAAACCTGGCAGATCTATCACTAAACTTATCATCTACTCCAGCATGATATAGTAGGAAAAGCATAAGATTTGTAGTGAGACAACTTGGGTTCAAACATCAGCTTTTCTACTTATCTGTCATGTCCATAACAACTTCCATGGACCTATTTCTTCATATTTAAATTGAGGATGGTCAACTAAAGATCTTTTCAGTCCAACCTACCTCTAAGTTCTAGGATATAACTCAGTTAAAACCCACATTTTCTCCTACTTTCTTTATTTCTGTTGAAGATATCACTCTCTTCCCATTTACTTCCTTACCCAATTCATCATCATATGCCACATCCTTTCAATTCAATTCAACCTCTGTACTATTTCTGACATTCATACTTCCTTTTAACTCCCACTGCAACTTTCTTTTATGCTTTCATCTCTTCTTACCTGAACTATTTTAATAGTTCTTTTTCATGCCTCCAGTCTGCCCCTTGTCTAATTCATCCTTCACATTTTTGTCTGGGTAATCTTCCTAATGTACCACCTTGATCACATCACATCTATACTGAACTTATGCCTCACTTAATGTACCTTAAGACTGCATTGCCTTTTTTTTGGCTCTCTTCAAACTTTTGTGTAATGTTGAGCTGAAAGGCCTAAAGATCTATTTCAGACAAACTGTTCTCTACCTACAGTTCACACATCTTTATGATGTTGATTTTTAAGCCAAGTATTAAGAAATTAGATTTATCCTTATTACATTTCATGTTATTAGATTTAGTGTAAACATTTTAGCCTGTAATTTCCTTTAGAATCATGAATCTGTTGTCTACTATTTTAAACATACTACTTTTGTGTCACCCACAAGTTGTATAAGCTTGTCATCTATTCTTTTATTTAAGACATTGATAAAAATGCTAACTTATGGCTTTGGAGCACTCTTTTAGTGTTCTTCTAGATTGTCATTATTAAACAGTGAATGAGTAGTCTGAGCTCTAGGATTCAACTGTAGCTGAATCCCTATAACTATCCCATAGTCTAGCCCAAATAGAACATGTTCACAAGAATGGCATGACAGATTCTGTAAAATGTTTGAGAAAAATCCAGGAAAACCACATCTAGAGCCTATTAAATTAGTCTGGCTTTACTTGGTCCAAAATAATTTTGTGATCATACACTTCTTTCTTATATATTCACTAGCCATCCCTTCATCATGTTTTGTATTTCTTTTGGAATCCAAGTAAATCTAATTAGCTATATAGTGTGCAGATTCCACTCACTTCTGTAGTTGTTGTTGCTGTTATTGTTTTAATTGATTCCTGAGGCACCTCACCCATTTTTAATGGTCTTTCAAAGATCATTGACCATAGCTCAGCAATTACACCCTCTAGTTCCTTCAGTTTCTTGGGATTCAGTCCATCCAGGTTTCATGATCTGAACACATCAAGGGCAGCCAGATGTGTACTCTATTAGCCATTTTATTTGGTTCTTTCTCATCTAAAGACAATAGATTTTGGCACAGATGGCAAACTCATCAAACTTATAGATGGCAGGAGGGAAAGAAGATAACTAACTCATTAGAGGGCAGATTCAGGATTTCAAAAGATTTGTAGGCTAGAATTTGGGCCAAATCTAGTAACAATAATCTGCTTTTAAGGCCCTTCACAAATCTTGCCTCAGCCTACCTTTGCAGCATTACCCATCAATTTCCCACATTATTCTGGTAGATAGGCTGGATAAATATAGCCTAGACCAGTGGTGTCAAACATGAGGCCCACAACATTCCCAAGTTTGGTCCTGAAATAGATCATTTCTGTTGAGGTTTAAGTGTTGATGTATTAATTTTAAATTTAATTAATTTAAATTTTAATTTAATTAAAATTAAAACTATAAAAACATGTGTGGTTTTCTAAGTCAATACATGGCCCACAGAGGTCTTTATGTTTGGTTTAGTGGCCCCTAATTCTATTTAAATTTGAAAACCCTGGGCTAGACAACAGGATAATGACAGGGATTGAGCCACAATAGAATCCCAGAACTCAAATAATATTCCTTAAATATTTAATATCTTGGAAGGAGAATACTAAAGGAATATCTCAGGGCTATAATTCTTTTCCCCTACTCTATAGTCAAGTCCAGTTGGTCTGACCTTGCTGTATCTTATACATGATATTCTTTCTCTAATCTCAATCTCTTTACTCTGGATGTCCCTCATTCCTAGAATATACTACCTCACCACTTTGGCTTCCAAGAATCCTTTGTTTCCTTTGATATTCAGTTCAAGTATCATCTGATTCATGAAGACTTCCCTGCTCTGCCTAGCAGCAAATTCTTTCTTTACTTCCCAAAACAGATTTGTATATATTCTATATGTACTTAAATATGTATATCTTAAGTTCTCAATTGTAATCTCCTTTAATGAGAGGAATATTCTCTTACTGTCTTTGTATTTATCACCTAGCTGAATGACTAGAAATACTGAAGTTAAATGAATGCACATTAATTGACTGATTCATTTCTTTGGCAGGGAAAAACAAAGCAAAATAGAATTCACTATTTCATCTTCTCTCCATTATCTACCTAAATGATATTGTTATCCTTTCCCTTTTTTCCTATTTTCCCAACATATCTTTAAAATCAACAAACAAGAACAAAAACCTTTTCTTTTCTCTAACTTGCCTTACTAGCATCGGGTCCACCTGAGCTTCCATGATCCTGATCCTATTTTCTTAAACCCATACCATGCTTTCATTTTCTTAAACCCATACCATGTATTCATCTTCCATAATTTGATCTTGCCTCCATTGCCTGTATATTTCTTTGAAAAATTTAATTTAGCAAGTGAATTTCCTATGCAGCCATCTTTGGATTTTGCTTCTCTTAGGATTCATTCTTTCCTCCTCTTTGCATCTTCAGAATCTCATTCTTTAATTTTGTTTTCATTTCTCTTGGGTTTACGTCTCCAATAGAATTTGCTTTTATGATTCTACCTCTCATTTCTCTTCCAAAAACTCAAGTTTGATATCAGACCATGGCTGGTATTCCTTTCTCATCCTATGTTACAGTCTTTAATGGAATAATTACTTCCCCTCAAGTTCCACAATATTTCTACTTTAATAGCAATTCTTTCTTGTTGGTGAGAATCATAAATAGGAGTTCTATTTATTTTCCCTGCATTTTGGAGGAGGAAATTATCCATTAAGGCAAACAAAAAAAATTCTAGATACTCTTCTTTTGGAAAAGAAAGAAAGAAAAAGCAATATCCAGCAATTCTCTGGATAGTTGAAGCCTCTTTGTTTCTGTGACAGGCTCACCATCTCTCATGATCTGTTTCCTAGACCCTTAATCTTTCTTCCTCCACAGGTGGCCGGTAAAATACTCTGATCCAATATCACTTCCAATCATTCTGGCTATATGCATCTTGATCCAAATGCTTCCACCATGCTGCATCCATTTGTTTTTCTTTATGAGAATACATCTTCTTGATATATTATACTATCCTACTTCCTTTAAAGATGTTTTTCCTTTCAAATATGATACAAACTTCCAGAAACATTTCTGTAATAGTTCTTACATCACAAATTGTCAATTATTATTTTGGGTCAAATTTTCCTCCTATATTAATGAAGGCCTCTAATTTATTTTTTCAACTGTGCAATGTATATGCATGACTGAGGTCATGACCTAGATGACCTTTTCTGGATCTATTTTCATGAATTTCTGGGCATTGCTACTGCTCTATCATAGCTAATATCTTTGGTGTCTAACTTGCTATCTTTAGGTAAGTGATTTTAATCTCTTTTTCTTTCTAATTTAATGTCCTTTTGTTTAGGTTGACAAAACTTTACATGAATACATTTTACTAACCATCATAAAGTACACTCCATCCCTGGCCAACAGCTCATTCTTCTCATATTTTAAGTAACAGCTCAACTATTCAAATTACATTATTATGATATCATCATCTAAACCCAAATATACTTTTTAAATTAATTGACTCTTTAAATGGAAGCACACCATTGCTAAGGGACCCGGCACTAGTGGTTACTAAAGAGGTTAAGTCATCATATGGTGAATTCAGGGTCATAAATAGCCTGAACTGAATAAAAGCTAAATTCAATTCTGGATACTTCATTTACTCTGTAGATGGATGGGATTTGCAACCTCTCAGGATCACACAGAATAAGACACACTTTAAAAGGTTAAACAATAATCATAACAATAAGATTCTATGGAACTTACATTTTATACCAAGTATATGAAAGAAAAAAGATCATGCTAAGAAAGAAAGAGGAAGGAAAGGATTATGTTTATGTTCCCATATTTTCATCTAGACTTCTCAGCCCTGGGGCTTGCTTATTCTCAGTTTCCTATACACTCATTTCCATGTACTCAGTTGCAAATGCCATGTCCCTCTGCATTTGGATACCACACTCAAGAGACTGAACTATGACGAATGAACAAGTGTTGGCATGTGCCCTGCATTGCCCAGATGGCCCCTTGGCAGCATTTCTCCTATCGAGGAAAAGAAGAATCATGGCCTGGTTGTTACTTTTTTCCCCTCCTTTTTTCCCTGTTACTAAGGAATCTTTAACCTTCTGTGGGCCTAGGTAAAAGCTGATACCAAGGAAACCCACAAGGTTTTTAAGATTAAATTTTTGGGGGAAATTAAATGTTGAAAGGCAGTGGTCAGGAAAAGATGACCCTCTTGTAATCTCTTTTAGCTATATAATTCTATGACACATTTATTAATTCATTTGAGTTTGTTTTTTTCAGGTTAATGTAGGGCATCTGGCAAGCATGTATTCATTCTAAAGAGACTACTCAGAAATGTCAAACGGGAGGAATTAAATCTGTGGACAAGCCAAGGTCTAAGAATGCCTTTTTCTATTGTAGTGAGACTGAACATGAATCTAACCATTACTTATCAAATTTGTGGTTGACTTAAAAATATTCTTTTCATCAAGCAAAGAAGGATTTGTATTTTTTCTCTCTCTCTTTGATCCTTTCTTGATAGAACACTAGCAAAGTGTATGTTTTCCCCTCAATAAATGTACACTGGGTCTGTTGAATACTACAGCATCTGGTTAGAACTTTCATGCCAATACCACTATCATAGCACAATACTTTTGACAGGACAGTGAATTACAATACTTCCCAAAGAGTTTTAAAACTAGGATATTGAGCTACCTGCAGTTACCCTTGTGTCCCTATATTTCCTACTTTATTATCATTATTGTTCTGTGAGTGTAATAATAATATTGTTTTTGCTATATTTTATACTTGGACATATGGTCAGATGGATAAAGGGTAAAAAGAAGTAGGAACTCTGAATGATATCTAAAAGGTCTAATATTTGAATAGCTATATTTATAAAAAAAAACTTTTTTAGTACTTCAAAGACTACCTTGGATCAGTCTCCCATAGATCAGGATCTTATTTACCCTTTGTATGGATGAAACAATAAAGTGATCTACAAATATTTATTAAACACTTACTATATATCAGACACTATGTGAGGCACTGGCAATGTAAGTTCAAAGAATGAAACAGTCTCTGCTCTCAAGGAGTAGAGATTTTAAAGAAACAACAGTTAGAGGAATCGCAGATGTGTTCTATTACATCCAGGCAATACTGTCATATTTGTTGTTGAGATCATTTCTTCCTATTGTCTTTAGGTAGGGAATTCTGAACTTTATTGGGTTAAGTTCATCAGGTGTCTGCAATAAGTTTGACATTAAGATGGTAAGCTCTTGAGAACCTTGAGGGAGGGATTTAGATTACTTAAGGTGGGATTAAAAAATAGAACAGGTAAAGTCTGGCAGATTGAACAGATGGGAGCAAGGGTCATGAATAGTAACTATGCTTTCAGCCTGGATGAGATGAAGAGAACCAGTCTTCTACCAAAAAAAAAAAAGAAGAAGAAGAACAAATAGCATCCATTTATCATATTAGAACTCAGACAATGGAATATAGAGGCCACAAGGATAAAGGCAAGACAAGTCTAATGAAATCAAGACAAAATCTGGAACTGGACCATAGGAATGATTTGATAATTTGGGCTCAGGAAACATAATGGTGAAGTCAAAGTCCAGAACTGAGAAGATATATAACATGAGTAAGTAAAGGAACCAGCAGCAAAGGAGCACAAAGAAGTCAAACCTCAAAAAAAAGATATGGGGTCAGAAGTATGGAAGCTACAGTCTGAGTCTATAATACCAGAGTATAATAAAATTAGGCATAATAAGCCAGCAGTAGGGATACCTTGAAACACAATTGGTCAAACCAAGGCCAAAAGGCTTAGGATGACACAGCACAAACCCCAAGTTTTTATTTTTCTAATTTTATTCAGATTCAAGAATTTTCTATTCTATCCAGTAACTTCTGAAATGGGCAGATTTTCTACAATAACCTCTACATTTTTTCAATAAAATGATTTCAGGCCAAAACTTCATTCATTTGTTGAACAGCCATTAGTAGAATCTTTAGTTTGAACATTATCATTGACCAGAAATATTGTCAGTCTATCATTCAACAGACATTTAAGTGTTTACTGTGTACTAAGAAATATACAAACTGCTTTGGGGAAGAAGCCTAAAACAACCTCTACCCTCAAAAATATTGCATGCATATAGAATAGATAGCTTGTAGCTAACTAGGGAACTATAAACATATACAGAGTAGATGATGATAGCATGAAATAAGAAGGTATTTGCAGGTAGAAGGAATGGAAAATGCTTCCTGTAGAAAGTGAGCTTTGAACTATCTTCCAGGAAACCAAGAGATGGAAATGATAAGGCACAGCATTCCAGGCATAAAAGATAGCCAGGTCAAAAGCATAGAAACAAGAGACAGTGTATCATGTTTGAAGAATTGCAAGTAAACCAATATAGCCATGCACTGACTATATGGCAGAAAGTAAAAAGTGTAAGAAGATAAGAAAGGTAGAAAGGAATAAAATTATAAAGAACTTTAAATGCTGAAACTTATGATTTTATATTGGATCCTGGAGATAATAAGGAACCACTGGAATACATTGAGCAGGAAAGAGTGACATGTGAGACCTATTAACTTTAGAAAAAATAAACTTTATTGCTTCTCAAACTATTTGGGATAAATCATGTGTAAAAATAAATGAACTTGGAACCTGAGTGGATGATGAATTAGAATGGAGAGAGACTTGAGCTCAAGGAGACCAATTAGAAAAATACTGCAGGAGTTTAAGGGATGCAAGTTTAGTTCAGGTGATTAAGAGGCTGAACCAAGTTGCAGTCATTTGCCTGGAAAGGGCTTTACATGAGAGATGTTGTGAAGGTTAAAAAAAAGTGAATATTTGGCAATAGATTGAATATGTAAGGTGAATGAGAATGAAGAGTCAACAATTGTACTAAGGTTGTAGATGTAAGTAACCAGGAGGAGGATGGTACTCTTCTCAGTAACAGGAAAATTTGGAAGACGGGAAGATTGGGCAGGAAAAGATAACAAGGGTTTATTTTGGACATGCTGAGAACAAAATACCTACAGAACAACTACTTTTAGATGTCCAACAAGAATTAGGAGATGCACAGCTGTAGCTTAGTAAAGAGACTAGGGTTGGTATACATAAAATTAGGAATCATCTGCCAAAGTTGATAACAGAACCCATGAGAGGCAGTAAGATTGTCAAGTGGGTAGTATAGAACAAAAAAGGAGGAGGCTGCAGTTAAAAGATACAGGCATTTTCACCTAAGCACCTACAGATCTCCTATTAGGAAAGGTCAAAGGAGAAGACGACTTTGCTGCTATAGCTGCGCTCTCTAATTCTGAAATCATCCACGGTCTATGGAAAATAAATAAGATGGGGACTAGTGAATGGAAGAATTATATTCCATCCACTAATCATCCTGTCTCAAATCTAGTTACCTCTTTTTCAGGGACACAGGTAGTGTAGAGTCCTAATTCATTAGTCATGTTATTTGTACTTTCAGTGAATGTTAGAGAAATCAGGAATTAATTGGTGCTATTGGTTCCTGTATTTATGGGTTGAGAGCCTTAAAATTTTAGAGGCAGAAGAGACTTGAAAAGTTATTTCAGTCAATCAGTTATTAAACATTTAAGCAACTAATAGATACTAGGCAATGTGCTAAGCTAGTTAGAACCTTTTAAGTTTATAGAAGGAAATTAGAATTTATAGTCATCTTAGGGGAAACTAAATTATAATGAGGCTTAGTGATTTTCCCAAGAAAGAGTCTAGACTAGACCTTAAGTCTCCCAATTCTTGGTCTAAATCTTTTTACAATTTTGAGGACCAGATCTATGATTTCATTAGTTTCAGGATACCTGAGTCTAACCTTCTCTCACCTCTCATAGAGGGTTTCTCCACATCAGAAACAGAACCTTCACATTACAACTTCCTAAAATCAATATCTTTAAATCCATTAGATACTTCTATAAGGCTGCCCTAAAATCCCCAACTGAAAGTGTTCTCCTTTCTTAAAATTTTATAGGTTTGGATTGAACCTTTCGTTTACCCTTATCACATCCTAGTTTTTATCATAGATACCTGTGTATGAGTCTTATTGCCCTCATTAGAATTTATCCTTCTTGAGGGTAGGAACTACAGAACATTTGCTCATTCTAGAATCATCATAATGTCTTGCACATTTTCTAGGGGAGACAGAAAATTAGATCTATGATTTCATCAGGGAGATCTGAATCAATAAACTACTTCTACCCATGTACTTGCTCTGCTACTTAAAGTCTAAGAAAATTGCCAAGGTCCTGTAAGAATTAAAATTAAATCTCAATAATAAAAATATTATATTAAAATATTTATTAATGATCATTAGAAATCAAGGAATAAAGAAGATACAAAATAAAGACCACATGCCCATGGCTGTTTAGCCCATTTAAAATCCCCAGGCTTAGTTTACCACTGCCACCATGCTGGCTGCAAGCCTAAGAAAGAGGTCCAAGAGGACTGCCCACTCACTAATATGTCTACAGGAAGTACTTAATGATAGGAAGTCAACAGGCTCCTGAGAAATGTAGGGGGTTTTTAGGGTAACAGATTTTCAATTATACATTCCCGCCCCTGAGATCCGTGGAAGACTAGTCTCTCCAATGGATCTTGTAAACATAACCAACTTTGAAATTACAATAATTTGTGGATAAAAGGAAAAAAAGAATAAACCACCCAATGATTGCTAGGAGCATTGACAAAAAGCCAGTTAGAGGGCAGTCCCCTTTGGCATAAGAGTATACATACAAAAGAAATGCATTCAACCCCACACAGTTCAAATCACCACATCCCAAAGTTCACTCTGGAATTTCTGGTGTGGTCTGTGGAGGCATCTTCATGGTTCCTTTTCCAAACAGTTCACTGTCTGGATTTGGAGAGGTTATCCCAAAATTACTCTCAAAAAAAATTTAAACTTTGCATTTTAGAATAATTACACAATCCCTAAGAAGTCAAGAAACTTGAACAAAGTTAGAAAAACAGTTGAAGTCAGAAGAAGGATTTGAACATAGTCCAGGGATGAATCTATGCTGACCCTCTTTCCTTTTTGACTTGTGATTTTATTAATTTAAAGAACCCCTGATCAGGAAATATCCTTCATCAATGCAGATCAATTCCTGTTCTTCCATTTACTGCCTTAGAGGACTTTATGGGAAGCAATTGAGTGGTTAAATGGGGACACAATAGCATGCAGCAGAGTCAGGATTTGAACTCAGGTCTTTTCGGATCCCAAGACTGGCACTCTATCTCCTATACTGAATTATTTCTCATTATAACTATATTAATTCAAGTCAATTCGTTAATCTCTATTCAGTGCCTACTACATGCATTTTGGGGGTTAATATGATATATTGCATTTTTCATCCCAATGTGTTGTATTTTAAGGAATGTGTGTTTGCTTATCCTAAGGAATGCATTCCTTCTGGGGTTTTTTTCCCTTCTCCTTTAATCCAACAAATTGGCAAAAACATCATATTACTACTGTCACTTTAAATTAATAAAGTAGCTCTATTTCCAAAGCACATTTGTATTCATTATAGCATATCATTCTAACATGGAACGGCAAAGGAGAATTACCAACAAAATTAATCACAATACTGTGACGATGACTTTCTCTTCATGCAGAGAATGGATGACAGCTAGGTAATCATGTCGTTACTATACAAGGAACTGAAATGGGGCAGTTTTGTTCAAGTAGGACTGAAGAAAATATATGTAAAGATATGATCCCATCAAGACCCAATTGCTCCAAAAAGCTTTCCCTGACCATCCCCAATCTATAGTGATTTATCCCTACCCTAAATTCACATAGTGTAATATATATCATGTTATTTGCACATTTGGCTTTTTTTTAAACATTGTCTTTATCATATTGGTCTGCACATAAGTATTGTATTTCCTTTACTAGGTTATAAGTTACTTAAGGAGGAAGACTGTGTCATACTTCTGCATTCCCCACAAATGTCTAGCAGAGGGCTTTCTTTATACATCATAAGTATTCAGTTGATGGATTGTTTGAAGTACAACTTCAAATTCCATCTCATTACTATGAAATGTTGAAATCTCAAAACAGCAGAAATGTAGTACATATAGTATAGCAAAAAGACCAACATATTTAGAATTAACTCTCAGCTCTGTTGCTTAATATCCATATGATTGTGGACAAGTCACTTAACCAATTTGAGCTTTGGTTTTCTTGTCTGAAAAATAAATGAGTTGGGCTAGATTTCTGGCTTCAGGAACCAGGACCAGAGTCTTAAGGCAAGGAGCAATCAAAGAGAAAAACTATACATAGAGAATATTAGCTAAGAGTGGATTTAAATCACCACATGTAGCTATTATGGGGAGACTTCTTGGTCATGGTCACTTATGGTTTACCTGGGCTTCATTGGATTGAGTTTTTGCTTAACATTTTTTAACATTACTTGGCATTTCTAAATAATACAAAAGTGAGAAAGTCTAAATCCCATCATTTCTTTGATTATTTTGGCCACATTAACTCACATTTATTAAGAAATAATAATCAGGGGGCAGCTGGGTAGCTCAGTGGATTGAGAGCCAGGCCTAGAGATGGGAGGTCCTAGGTTCAAATCTGGTCTCAAACACTTCCCAGCTGTGTGACCCTGGGCAAGTCACTTAACCCCCCATTGCCTAGCCTTTTCAGCTCTTCTGCCTTGGAACCAATACACAGTATTGATTCCAAGACAGAAGGTAAAGATTTTTTTAAAAAGAAAGAAATAATAATCACTAATGATTATTAAAATCCTCTTCCAATAAAAGGGATCCTTCTTATTGGATGGATGAATGGATAAGTAGGTGGAGGGATAGATAGATGAAAAACACTTATAAAGTGCTTATTATTATTGGATAGCAAAGAAACTAAACTAATTTTAAAAACATTAACATACACATAATATTTGAAACTTGGCAAAATATTAAACATATGTCACTTCATTTGAGCTTTACAACAACCTCAACAGGTTGGAACTAAATGTATCACACCACCTTCACAAGTGAGGACACCAAGGTTCAGAAAGAATAAAAGCTATTAAATGTAAAATGTGAGATTGGAACCCAGATTTTCTTAATTCTAAGTCTAGCATGCTATCCACTAGATTATGTCATGCTTCCTCTTTAGCTATCACGATGGCCAGGAGCAAGGACCATGTGGACGTCAGCCTAGATTATGGCAAGCCTTGGCAACCAGGCTGAGAAAGAAGACTCTAATTAGGTCCTTCCAATGATACAGGGGAAATGAAAAGCTGTATTTAACAAGACTTTGATGAGACACTGAAAAGTAGGTTGAACTTTCTTTAGTGTCTACAGTTGGTAAATTTGTTATTATCTTTTGCTATTCTTTACATGACTAATAGTGAGCATTAATGTCTACATTTAAAAATTAAACAAATTCTAATTTGCATTATTCAATGTCCAGATCCTTTAGAAGATCATCTCATTGTGATATCAACATACATTAGCATCCATATTCAGGAGTGTGTTGGTAAATGTTTAATCTCAAGATATCCAGAAAAAATGTAAGTATAACACATTTTGTATTTTTCTAAATCCTTACCTTCTGTCTTAGACATTATTATTATTATTATTAATCAATATTAAACATTGCTTCCAAGGCAGAAGAGTGGTAAGGACTAGGTGACTGGGGTTAAATGACTTGCCCAGGGTCTTATAGCTAACAAATGTCTGAGTTCAAATTTGAACTCAGGACCTTCTACTTCTAGGCCTGACATTCTATAGCCTGAGCTACCTAGCTACTTTTATTTTTACATTTACATTCAATCTACATTGTTAACATTTTCTCCTTCACCTTCCTAAATCCAAATAATCAACAAAACAATAATTTGTAGTGTTTGGCAATTTCCAAAGTATAAATACACTGAAGATTTAATAATTAGCTCCCAAAATAGAAAAAGGCTCCAGCACACCATTATCAACAAACTAAAGGTCTTCCTTGATCTTCAGTGTCTCAATCTACCATATAGAAATATGGTTTAGATTTTCCACAGATAGATAGAACTTTTAAGTTTCTGCAAAAAATTCCAAAGTCCTGATGCTGTCTACAGCATTATTAATATTAATAATATATATAATTATAAATAAAATATAATAAATAAATATTTATATATAATAAATATAATAAATAAAATTAAATTTAAAAAATAAAAATAATATAATATATAATAATAATAATAGCCACCTCCTGACAAAGAAGTAATGGACTCCATGGATGTCAAAATAAGATAGAAATTCTTGAACATTGTCAGTCTTTTGTGGGACTTCATATTTGTTATGAGTTTTCTCCCAGTAAGAGAAAGAGATGGGAAGGAGAGAATTGTTTTTTAATATGAGTTGAAAAAATTAATTAAAAAGTTACCTATGGACTACATTCAAAGTTACTGGACAAGTTCTAGTGTCCAACAATGGAATCCTTCTCCAAAGGAAAAAAACTCAGATGGCTACCGCCTGTCTTGGTATCCTAACCTAAGAGAAATGGGGACTAGAAATATATAGTATTTATAGAGCCCTAGGAAGAAAAATCAGAGGAATGAGGGTTTCTCCACTAACTACAGAAGGCATCAAAACTCTTTCCCACTGAATTTACCTTGGAGTAACCAAATATGTATACTGGAAATACCTAAGTAGTTTATGATCCATGAAAGGAGGAGATTCCAGATCAGAAGGATACAGAGGAAAGGGAACTATTGAACAAATGTATCCACTTCTACACTGCTTCATTCACTGTCCCACATCCTCTCTCCCCCTTCCATGCTTGAGTAGTCCGTGTTCTTCTCCAAGTGGGGCAGGCAGAACAGAAGCTAATGGCTAAGAAGCAACTGTATCCACAGTCACAATGTAAAAGGCTCCAGTCAAAGATGAAGTGCTTTATTCTGTGTCTTGAGTAGCCTGACTCATATCCCTGTGAGCAGCACACCCAAACCACAGGCTATCTAGAGCCTGGGATAATGCCCTTGTTAAGGGTGCATTGGGTTCATGAGTGTCTCCAGCAGATAACAGGGAGAAAGCCCTGATAGCCAACTGTACCGATCCCAAGGCATAATCACCCCAGTGAGAGCACTGAGCATGATAGCAGGGGAGAAGGTATGCAAAACCATTGTGGAGTGCGACAGCTGGGCTGAAGGAGAGATAAGTCTGTGGGTATGAACCAGGGTCCAGTAACCAAGGAAACCCCAACTAGATACAAGTATAGGAATGATGACTTGGGAGATTCATGTGTTCACGCATGTTTTAGTGTCTTTTTATAGCACATGAGATCCATGTCTCCTTCTGTTATTTCTGCCATGGATAGACCCACTTTTCCAGTCACCTACAATTACAACCTCAGCATGATCCTGGACTCTTTTTTCCCTCCTTCACTCTCTCTCTCAATCTCTCTCTCTCTCTCTCTCTCTCTCTCTCTCTCTCTCTCTCTCTCTCTCTCTCTCTCTCTCAATCTCTCTCTCTCTCTCTCTTACCAAATAGCCGATAAATCTGGCATTTCTTCCCTGTGAGCACCTCTTACATCTTTTCCTCTCTCTCTCTGTACATACTGGTTCAGGTCTTCATTACTCCTTACCTGAATTATTAATAAAATAGTCTCTTCATTTATCTTCCTGCTTCATTTCTGCCATCAATCCACTCTCCATACTATTGCCAAAGTGATATTCCTAAAGGCAGCTAGGTGGCATGGTAATTAGAGTTGAGTTAGGAAGTTATTGTTCATCAGGTCAGTCATATCCAACTCTCTGTGACCATTTTTGGAGTTTTCTTGGCAGAGATACTGGAGTGTTTTGCCATTTTCTTCTCCAGTTTATTTGACAGATGAGGAAAATGAAGCAAAAACGGTAAAGAGACTAGCCTAGAGTCACATAGCTAGTAAGTGTCTTGAGCACACTCAAGACAATGAATCTTCCTGACTCCAGACCCGGCATGCTATCCACTGCACCACCTAGTTGCCCCAGTCAGGAGGTTCTAATTTCAAATTCTTTCTCTTATCCTCTATTCGTATTTGTTCCCTTCAAAATGGAGGTAATAATATCACCTGCCTTAGAGGATCAACTAAGATAGCACACATAAAGCATTTTGCAAATAATAAAGTATTATTATTGCTGTTGTAATTATTATCAATTATAGCACAGGTCTGGCCACATTTACTCTTCAATAAACTCCTCTAGAATCAAGTATAGACTCTTCTTTTTGGCATTTAAAGACTTTAACCCTCTGGCTTTAGCCTATGGTCTTACAAATCTGTAAAAATTAGAAGGGATATGAGGTCTTGGGTTCAAATTTGGACTCAGACATTTTCTAACTGTATGATCCTGGGCAAGTCACTTAATTCCAACTGCCAAACACTTGCTGTTCTTTTGTCTTATAACCAATACGTAAGATAGATTCTAAGATAGAAAGTAAAGGTATATTTAAAAAAAAGAATGGATGGGATAAACAACATAAGACTTATTAAGGAGAGAATTTTGTATAATTGGGCTTCCCAACTCCCAAGTCTTATCAAGTTGGAAATCATTTACCTCTGACTTGGCATTCCATATATAAGCATAAGTATTTCTCTTCTTGTCCTTTGTTTGCCCTGGAGCCCAGTCCTCTGAAATTGAGGACTCAGACTTACTTTTTCCCATTTGTCTCAAGATGAAAGAATTCTGCTTAGGATCTCTCCTCTCCCTATTTGAATGTCTAGAATCCATTAGACTTGCCTGAGGCTGATGACATATCTTTTCGGGATATTCCCAATAACCTCCTACCCAGTACACTAAGTCTTGTTCCTACTCCCAATAGGGACCCACTTCTGCTGGAACATCCCCCAAGAAATCTTCCCATCCACTCAGCTTTCTACTGACTTCCTCCTGCTGAATATTCCTGAGATACATCCTAAGCTTCTTCTAATACTTCCAGACCTTCCCAGATCACCTGCCATTTCATTAAATCTTTCTAGCCCCCAGTTATTTTCCTCCCTGAAATAACACATCTGTCACTCATCTAGTGACAGGATTCATGAACCCCAAGTGTTGGAGCATAGATGTTAATGGCTGCAAAGCAATCAGAGCTGAGAGAGTAGCCCAGCATGCTGCAGTCAGACACAGAGGGGTTCATTTGACATTCAGTGCAGCTTCAGAGGCAGGGACAGAGGCAGAGATTGGGTGGCAGACTGTGGTGGCTCAGACCAAGAAAAGCTGACTAGAGGGCAGGTTCCACATGGGCTCACCAGGGCCAAGGTGCTATTGGGCTCAACCCCTTGGTTTTGCAGGGCATTCTTGTAGGGAGTAGGAAAGCACCATCTGTCAAGGTGAAGCACACACATCCATATAAAATGCATGCAAAACAGGGTGGTTTGGTGCCCCACTAGCCAAAGAGCTTCCATAAAATGAACCCTGTCTGACAGAACTAATTATAGGCTCTCTCCTGTCCAGACTGCTAAGCAGTTCTACTCTTATTGTAATAAAAGTCCTAATCAGATGGCTTTTCAGAGTGGTCCAGAGAGCCTCTACAATCAGCAGAAGAGGGAGAGAAAGTGAGAGGAAGAATCTGCCAGATTTGGCAGGTAGCTGATAGATTAATTTCCAGGCTTGAGCAATTGACAGCTAATAAGGGCTGAGGTTTAGGCATCACTGAAGGGCTAAATTCTGGATTTCAGACAAATAATGGCAGTACAACAGCAGCTAGTAATTATATAACCCTGTATTTTTGTGATGTCATCCCCCCCCTTACAACAACCCTGCCAGTTAGGGGCTATTCTTATTCAAATAATGCAGATGAGAAAACTAAGGCAGACAGGTTAAGTGACTTGCCCAGGGTCACAAAACTAGTATGTGTCTAAGGTAGGATTTGAATTCAGATCTTTCTGAATACTTCATCCACTGTGCCACCAAACTGCCTAATATTTGGAATTTCTTTATTGCTTTAAGGTCTGTATAGTGCTTTATAATATGTAATCTCAATTATTCCTTACAACAACTCTGTGAAGTAAGGTCTATTAGTATTCTCATCTTATAAAGAAGGCAACTGAGTCTGAGAGAGGTCAAACATCTTATGGAGGATAACACATATAGTGGCTGAGACAGGATTTGAAAGCCCTCCCTTCCTGACTTATGTCCAGCTCCCTATCCCTGACACCATCTAGTTATTACTTAAAGCAAAATGAATACTTTGCGTAGGCTTCTTTTGCCTTTTGTTAAGTGCAAAATAAGCAATAAGGCATGTTGGGGAGAAGAGCATTTTAATATGAGTTCCTTCAAATTCTTTCAATATCTTGCCTATTTTTAAACCTGAAATAATACTGTTTCTGAAGATAAAGATGGTATTCTGTTAAAGGAAGACAACCATTCTGAGGGACTTGTGAAAAAGAATGCTATTCACCTCTGGAAAAAGAACTGTTGGAGTATAAATACAGGAGAAATCATATGATTTATTACTTGATTATTTGGGTATATGATGTGGGGGTTTGGTTTATAAGACTATTTGCTTACAAAAATGAATAATATGGAATTGTGTTTTGAATGATAATGCATGTATAACCCAAACTGAATTGCTTGTCAACTCCAGGAGGGGGGCAGGGAAAAAGGGAGTGAGACAACACAAATCATATTACTGGAAAACTTCTGTGGTAATTTGTTTTTAAAATAGAATCAATATAAACTATTAAAGAAAAAAGTTTAAAAATAAGGTAAGACAATCATAGGTAACTTCTCTCAAACTTTATGTTCTCTCTCCCCAACCTTGAGCAAATTTTCTGCTTGAAATGGTTTGTCTGAGACCCACAGAAGGGGATGATACCACACAAACAGCTAACTGGGATTTTTAGGTGGTGCAATTTTATTTCTATCTTGACTGGAACAGTTTAGAAAATTCTAAAAAAAAAGTGTGTTTTGCTTCTTGAAATCTGTGAAGTTCAGACATAGACCATAATAAAATCCCTCACCACAACATTTTGCTATTGATGCCATTATTGTTGTTTCAGTAGTTTCCAATTTTTTTGTGATCCCAGTTGGGGATTTTTTGGCAAAGATCCTAGAGCAATTGATCATTTCTGTCTCCAGTTCATTTGACAGATGAGGAAACTGAGGCAAACAGAATTAAGTGACTTGTTCACGGTCACATAGCTAGTAAATATCTGAGGCTAGATTTGAACTCATGAAGATGAGTCTTCCTGTCATCAACCCAAAGCTTTATCCATGGTACCATCTAGCCACATCCTTTGCCCAAGATTAATATTAAAGGAGATTGCATGATTATTGAACATTTATTTCGCAACAATACTATAAGTGATCCAAGATTTAAATATCACTATAGGAATCAACAGTATGGTAAAGCTTTACATACCACACTGTAATGTTGCATTCTCCATCCCATTGCTGCAGTTTTGGAGATTACTTATCTGACATGATTAGCATGTGTCAGGATCAGGAAACAAAAAGATCTTGAAAGATTAGAGTTTTAGGATGAATTTAGTGAGATGAACTGCACTTGAAAAAACCCTGAAAGTTTTACATTTGGATACAAAATCTTTACTGGGACAATATGAAGGAGATGTGGTTAAATGGCACTTTGCCTGAAGGATATCTGGAGGTCTTAGTGGAATGCAGATTTAATATGAGGTGCGAGTATGATGAGACAACTAATGAAATGATGAGTACCCACTCCTATAAAACCTACAAAACCTGCCTTTTTAAGCAGGATTGTTTTGGTAATGTTTAACAATCACCTCTACCCAAAAAAGTATGCATGGTACACATTTATATTTAAACTACTATTTAATCTAATAATAAACTTAACAAATATTATCATTAATAATAATCAATCGAATATGTTTAATATAATATTGACCTCATATTGTTATTAATAAATAAAATATTTTATCTAATATTATCCTTTCCTCTATAACTTTCTTAAGTGTAGATGACCAATAACAGGTCCTGATGAATTCTTATTAATGGAAACTGGAAATCAGCCAGACTAACCTTCTGTCCACAGTATGAGAAGTGAAGAACACATACAAATTAAGTTATTGCTTTCTAAACCATCGTTATATCTTCACATTGTCTAATGTCATGCGGAAAAAAGATCTACCTCATTTACTTTGGTTCCAGGAAACAGAACCAAGCTAATGCATTTCTAAAATTCTCCACCAATATAAACATCTAATCTAGTTTTAAGGGTCTATCTCTGATACCATGAAAAGTCAATGCAGTGCTTAAGTAGAACTGCCTCAAACCTAAAAGGTCCTTTGTTTTTTTGGAGTTAGTGGAGTTACTACAGTCACTTCACCCACATTTTACCACCATTAAAATGATTACCATTTACTTGTTAAAGAGATTATGAATGTGGTGAAGGTCCTTAAATGAAGCCTATAGTGATAAAGAAATTTGTTCATGATTACATGGGTAGTAAGTAGCAGATATGTGCTAGAGAAGAAAGACTCAGGGGCAGTAGATGCAAAAAAAAAAAACCTTATGTAGTCTAAATTTATAGCTTTTAAGAAGTAAAAACTCTTCATAACAACAATTTTGTTGTTAAATAAAAATTTTCCTAGAACAAAAAGGTAGAAAATTATCCTAGACCTAGATTAGTAGATTAGTTTTGATTGACTCCACAGGGCAGATTTAGAAACAATGGAAGAGAAGAAAAATTTGGCACTATATAAGGATTTGGATTACAATTAAACACAATGATCTCTAAAAATTTGTTACAACTCTGAGAATCTGTGATTCCACATTTTCCTATGGGTGAAAAACCATTTCTAGTTCTGTACTTGGAATACCCATTCTGATCATTCACCATGAAAACTGATGGTCCACTCTGAAGGATCTTCTGCAATAATCCAGGTGGCCAACTTTATGTTACTCCATTTTCAATTTTCTCCTTCACTAATTTAAACCTGCTGTGTTTCATCATTACTAGTAATCTAGGTAGCACCCTATATGCTCTTCCATTTTCAGTTTCCCCTTTCATTCTACATTTTCTCTCTGTTTTCCTGTTTTCTTTTTCAATGATCATACAATCATAGATTTAGTGATAAAGGGAACATTAGGGCTATCTAATTCAATGTTCTCCTTCCTTTTATATGTGAAGAATTGGGACAAAAGGAAGAAAAGTGATTTTACATCCAATAAGCATTTCAGGCAGAAGTTGAACTTTTCCTGATTTCTAAGCCTGATCTTCTATCCACTATACTACCTCACTTCCTGTAGCAAGGGAAGTTGCAAAGAAGTTGCAAAGATTGAGTGACAGCCCTCCAAGCCTAGATTCTTAAGAGCTGGCTGGGTGAAGATTCTAAGTTGTTGGTTAGCTTTTTGTCTCTGAAGCGGGATTCAACACAGAAGCTGTGAATCTGAGAGGTTCCCTGAATTAACCATCTTTTAAACTGCCTTACTTGGATTATCCCCAAGAAAAGGTTGAGTGTGACCTCCCAATTCGTTCTGGTGGACAGAGTGATTTGGGTGAGGATTCCTCTACTTTCTGGATCTTAAACTTTATTGGGTTAAGAATCTAGGTGGGAAATAGTCAGATGGTCCATCCTTCCCTATCATTCCCTTCCCTTTGTTAATAAAATTATTTATTTATTTGTGTGTGTTCCCTTTCCTAAACCTTATCCACTTTCCCTTAAAATCCCCTTATAACATACCCCACATTCAGAGTTCCTATAGTTCTGATCAGAACAATATAAAAGTTTCTTAGAGAAAAGAAAGGCTTCTTAGATTCTTAACACTAGTGATGAGTACAGATAACTTTCTCTACTATCTGATTAACTAGGAAAGTTATGGCCCAGAAGACCAAAATGGCAAATTCATAGAGAACCTTCAAAGCCCTACACTCATAAGAGTACTCTATAAACCTGAACCTTATATAACAGAGAGACATTTTAGGAGAGATGACATAGAGTCACCAGATTATTTAAGATACTATTAGCAAAGTCTAGAATACCTAGCTTTCCATTAAACAGAGATTGTTGAAGTCCCTCACAATTAATAAGTGATTCTTTTCCTTCATGATCATGAAAACTTTGCATTCTCCTGGATGATTCCTTTTTTCCTGATTCTGGTTTCCATCCCTTTTCTCCTATTGCCATTTTGTCTTAATTTTGCCTACTGTTCATTTTACTTTGGCCTAACTTGAAACATAATGTATTCTCCTGTTTGCTTCCTTGGTTTTTCACTCTCTGTGAATTAATGCTCCATTGCTGATTAGGTACATACTCACCAGAATCAGTTCTGGTTTGCACAGGATGTAGCTGCCTTAACCACAGCATAGGCAAACTCAACACAGCTTCAAAGTGTCTTGGATGAAAAAAGGATATAATTGCGTTTTCCTGTAGATAAGATACCTAAGAAGTGGACCTTTTGTTGACCTTGGTGGTTGAAATGGCAAGTCTTGGGCTTCCAAAGCTGGCATTAAGGATTAGGGAAGCAGAGTCTGGAAGTACTAAGATACAAAATGCCCCTGCCAAGACAAATATGCCAGTTGACTCAAATTCTCAGGATAAAATTTTGCAGGGAAAAAAAATCATTCAGTTAATAAGGAAGTTAAGAAAGAAATGAAGCCTCATTTTCTCTAGGAACAGGATTATCTTCTAAGATCTATGTAACTTGGCAAACTTTGTCCTTTGTCTTTTTTTTTTACTGAAAGTGGAAAAAAACAAGTGAAATATTAAGCTTTTGCATGAATGCTGCCAATGCTATGTGTATTGCCACAGATAATGCATAATCAATCCATGATACATAAAAGAACAACAAAAAAGAACTTCAGATCCACCCCCAGGCATTTAATTTTGACTATGTTTGCCCCTCAGAGGAAGCAACCATTGCTGAGCCACTTCATTGACTAATGGCAAAGAGCATTCCAGAGCTTTGGACTCAATGACATGAGGACACTTTCCAGAATGTCAAGTAGTTATTGACTTCCAAGTACTTCTGTACTTCTGTGTTAGCACATAATAATGAACATAAAACATTGCTTCTTACTACTGATGCTTCACCTTATGGCGTCGGAGCTGTGCTTAGCTTCAAAATGCCAGATGGCACCAAAGTACTGATTGCTTACTACACAAGAACAATGTTGTCTACAGAATGGAACTGCATAAATTGACAAAGAAGATCTTGATGCCCAGCAGTCAAGAAGTTCTGTACTTATATTGATAGCTGTGACTTTATGATTCACATCATAATCAACAAATTTTTATTAAATGCTTTCTCTGTGGTAGGATCGGTACTAAGCTCTGGGGATAAAAAGTCAGACACACACAAAAACAACAACAATCCTTAACCTCAAGAACTTCTAATAGAGGAGACAGTATCAAACAACTATGTACATTCAAGATGAATACCATGTAAATTGGAGGGAATCTCAGAAGGAAGACACTAGCAAGGGAGGGTGGGAATAGAGAGGTTATTGGTAAAGGCTTTTTACAAAGGGCGAAGTTTGTGCTGAGTTTTGAAGGAAGTCAGGAAGGTGGAGGTAAAGAGAGTGTATTACAGGCATAGTTTTTCTGAAACATAGATGTAAGAGATGGAGTATCATGTGTAAGGAACAGCAAGAAGTCCCTATTTCTGGCTCATAGAAGGCTAAAAAAACCAGACAGGCATAAAGAGACAAGGATGAAGAGTTTAACCCATTTAAAGATGACTTGGATCTAGAAGAAATAACTGTATCCAAACAAGGATTCAAAGGATCCAAATCCAAGGATCCAAAAAGATCTAATAATCTAGATAATTGGGCTAGATCCAATTAGATAAAATTTAATATGAATAAGTATACATTTTTTATACTTGGGCTTTAAATCCAAATCCACAAGTACCAAAGTAAACAGGTGATTATATAGCAGTAACTCTGAGAAGGGAAAGGGAGATTGAGAAGTTTAGGGGACTTCAAGATCAAAATGAGTCAGCACAACAATATGGCAGCTAAAACACTGACAAAATCTTTCATTAGGAGATGAATAGCATCTAGGACTAGGGCAGGAAAAGTAATGCTGTGTGCTTCCCTGGTTAGAACATATCTGGAGTACTGTGTTCATTTCTAGATGCCACATTATGGAAAGAACATTGATAAAGAGGAGGAAATCTGGAGAGGAAAGTAGGATGGTTGATGGTCTTGAGATTGTCATATGAGTATTGACTGAAGTAATTGTAAAGTCTTTCATCCACTGAAAGGGGGATTTTTACAGGAGTGATTTACAGATTTGTTTGAAGGGTTTTCAGTTAAATGAGATTTTACACTTGTTTAGCTAATTGGGGAAAAACCAGAAATTATAAGTAATAAATCTGTAGGGACAGATTTTTTGTTTAATACAAAGAAAACTTTTCTAACAAGTAGAAATAAATAAATTAGAATTGGCCATCTAATCTATACCTGATTCGTTGTCAGGTAAACCCATAGAAACTATTCTTGTTCACATGTGGGTTGGATTATATTGTTTCTCATATAGCTCTCAGATTTCCCTGGGATTCTGAGATATGTGTGAGCTTTATAAGCATAGGCAAACATCAACCTCTGATATATAGAATTATCTGTCCCAATATATCTCAAATGATAATGTCCTCCCTCTAATTAAATTTTTATTTTAGAATACCACTCTGACTCACATTGTCTAATTAGTAAGATGGCAAGATAAGTCATAAAGTATACCAGTTTGGTCTATATCTTCAAATAAGTGATGAGAAGGTAATCAATAAACTGATTAGTAAATTCAGGCCATTCACAAGCCATTAATATGAGCTATCTATCTATAAAGTATGCATTTTTATGGGGCAATAGTGACATGATTCCAGAAAGCCAATCATATGTTATCTTGGCCAAATACATGTAGCACAGATGAAAAGGGTATGTATGAAAGCACTGACTAGAAAATATATCTGAAAGCTCAAGATTTATTTTATCACTGAAAAGTCAGTGGAGTGTGTGACACATGCCATACTAGATGGTATAACCTACCAACAGCATCTACATTACTGTGGAAAGTGAAGAAGAAGCCTTGGCCAAGAACTCATACTAATGTCACAAGACTTTTTTCAGAAAAAATGTGATTCTTGCAATAGCTCAAGAGTTTCAGATGCCACTTCAAACACTGACTGCAAAAATTGCAATTCTTCATCAGTTATTTGAATGATCTAATTTGCCAAATGGTATAATTTTAAAAATGGGCCTCCATTTATCTCATTTGAGTTTAAAGAATTAATAGAATTTTTTTTTTCTAAATTGTTAACCATCTCATTTTTCTGGCCTTAGGCAAACAGTCAAAGCAAAAAGATGGTATCATAGTGAACATGGAAGATGGTGTTAGATTGTGTCTGATGTCTGATAATCAGATAGAGGAGAGGAGAGGAAGGAAAAAAAAAGTTGGGTTCCATATTAAAACCTCATCCAGAGGCATCTGGTGGCTCAGCAGATAGAGTGCCAGGCTTGGAAATGGTAGGATCTTGGTTCAAATATGGCCTCAGACACTTCAAGCTGTGTGACCTTGGGCAAGTCACTTAACCCCAGTTTTTTATCTTTTACCTCTCTTCTGCTTTGGAATCAATACATAGCATCAATTCTAAGGCAAAGTAAGGGTTTTTGAAAGGGAAAAAAAAGCCTCATCCAGTGATTAGAGAAATTGCTATTTCTATTAGGCTATGGTAGGAGCCAGCTAATTGGAGGTCAACTATACCAAAACAAGTAGTGTCAAGTAACAAAGAAAATGTGGGAAAGCACAGGATAAAAAGCAGGGAAAACATAATAATAAAAAAATCCAGATAATAGTCAATATCATCACAATGACAATAATTCAGTATAACTATCTGTCAGTAAAACAGCAACAATAATGCATCATCAAAGAAAGTAGACCTTATGCAGCTCTTCATATATGACCCATCAAATATAGAGTATAAATCCAACTCAACTTTGTAAAAATATGATTATAGCCTGTCACATAATTAGGCAACTCCCACAGACTTGGTGATTATCCTAATGGTTACCATATACTTTCTTCCAACCATGATCTGGGCCCCTGTTCAGAGATTATCTTTCCTCTCCAGTTTATATGAGACTAACCATTATCATATTAGCCTTCCTTTAGGCTAACCTACCCATCATTCCCATCCACATACTCCTAACCAGATCCTTCTAAACCTACACAGTGTTTTCCTCTTTTCTTTGCCTTATCACATCTGTCACTTCAAGTATCAAACTGCTCTTAGTATAACTTTAATTTCCAACTCTTTTACAAAGCTGGATTTATTAGCTAAACAGAAAAATAACATCGAACCATATGATCTTTCAAGTGTAGCTCCAGTAGACGAGCAATTTGCAGATGATTTACCTATATTGCTTATCTCTTATCCTTCCTGTTTAATATTGAAGATACTCTCCCATCACCTCCATATATTTAAGATCTTGAGTTTTCTCTTTACTCAAGGAGATATAAAAGTTAATGCTTTAATTCCAGTGGCAGAACTAAAAAAAGGTCTCCAACTCCTCATCAATTCATTTTCCTATCCAATGGCCACCAAGACCTTTGGTCTCTCTCCTAAGGAGGCAAGTGGCAACACATTGTGTGAGAAGAAATAGATGAGGGACTGTCCAGCTGAGTCCAACTGTTTCATTCAGAACTAGGCTAAAATCCAGAATTAGGTTGTGATATAGCCAGATGGTAAAAATTGACCATTACCGCTTCTTTGCCCAGAATTTGAACCAGGCCAAAGGCTGTTGCTCAAGTTACTTCTCCTCAGAGAAGTTCGACTCTTAAATAAATATTAATTAATTATTATTTTTTTAATAATCAAGAGACCATATGTGAGATTTTGGAATGTTGCCACACAATACTGCTGGTTGATCATGCTCTAAATGACCTAAATTAGCTCCTTCCTGACAACAGAATGTAATCTTTTTTAACTTATACAAATAGGTTGGATGTTGTTTATATGAGATGTGTTGGAAAGAAAATCACATCTGATCAGTGGAGGCATGCATTTTTATTACTCAGTCTTTAATATAAGTTAGAGACTATATTAAGAAAATATAAAATAACTTCAAGATGGGGAAAATGCTATTAATGAATCAAGAAATGTCTAACTCCTCCCCTAATTTGTCAAATGAAGATTGTATAAGGAATAGTTTCCTGATTTGTGAAATCGGAATGACACTAATATCTAAAATGCCTATCTCAGAAGGGTGTTGTAGGGATCAAATGATATGGTATATGTAGTGGACTTCATAAACCTATATAAATATCTGTAGACATTATTGAAGTCATTGTCATTATCATTATTATTAATGGTTATTGATCTGATTATATTTTTCACCCTCCAAGGAATTCAGGTCAAAAAAAATCATCCTATCACAAGTCACTAACAAGCTCTTTTCTTTTTGTTCTATATTTAATGTCCTGCTGATTATCAAAAATGTGGATAAAATAGCCATTTTGTATAATTGAATAAAAACTTTGAGATATTAGTTTCAGTAAGCCAACTGAAAGAATCTTTAAGACAACTCTAGTAGCAGAAAGGTTGATGAGTATGCCTCATCTTCTTTACAAATTTTGATTTCTTCTAGTAGCAGTGTCTGTATTTGGAAAGATATTCATTGTACATGTCTTGGAAATAATGAGTATTTGATATAGTAACATAAGTTGAAAACATTCTAAAATTTTTATAAATTAATGTTTCATTGGAGCAATTATAAGAAATAGTTCCTGACTGTTGTTGTTGGTTGTCTCTCGAACCGAGGATGACGATTGTCTTTGTGCATTTTTGTGCACAAAGACACCTGTGCATGAAGATTTAAGTGGAAAAGTTGATGCACAAAGACGGTCCCACTCTCTTGGTGTTGGAAACCTGGGTCCATTGGCACAAAAAGTCGTTACACCTGGAGACTTCCTCAGCTGCATTGGATGGTCGTGTTGTCTTTTGTGCTCCATCACGTCCTAAGCATTCCACAGTGCCTTGCTGCATCGCCATCTCAGCCGTTGAACCTTCTTGTTGGTTTCTTCTGCCTGTTCCGCCGAAACACTCTTCACATGCTGGGTGAGCAAGCCCTAGTTCACCAGGGGTCGACATCGACCCGATGGCTACCCTCACAAGGTTTAGCCAGCCTGTCAAAGCCATTGCCCGGGGTGTGGCCGCTGCCACAGGCTAGCAGCTACTAGGAGCCACAAGTGAGAGCTGGGTGCAAGGTGAGGGTCAGTGGCTGGAGAGCTGCCCTAGAAGGGCATGACAAGTCCTCCATACCAGAGATATTACCCCTCCCTGATGGTCTATAATAGGCTTCTAGTAATAATTGACTTAATGAATTCTTTTGCGTAGTTAGAAATCTATGTTTGTAGTATGGGAATTTGTCCTTCTTTATGAAAGAATGCAAAAATCTGAAATATATTTCGTGCCACTAGATCATGCACTGCTAGGTTTTTTATAGATGCTAAATTTTTAGCCCCAAGATAGTTTCTATCATTTACTTGCATAATCTGAATTGATCAATTATATCTGAGCTCCTTAAAATAATCTATTTGTAATTTTTGATGATAATGACATGGGTCTTGAATTACTACCATAAGCTCTTCCATTTCTTTTAAAACAGTCAGATAACTGACTCAGCCATTTGCTCAATAATCTTTTATTTTTGACATTTGAGTTCATATGGATGGTACTCATAGAGGGCCTTTTAATTCTATTTTTGCTCCAGTTTTTTTTTCTAGGATCCATTTAAAAATAGTTTTCAGTTATATTCTCTAAACCCAATGTCACTGTTTAGTTTGAAAAATGATGTTTTCTTGTTCTGAAAGAATTTCTTTAGTTTTTTAGCTTCTACATCAAGTATTTAGAGAACATTTGTCAAGCTCCTTGTTCCTTGTTGAGAAGAAATTGTTGAAATTTCTATATTTGTCATAGAATATGGGTCTTATGTTTGATTATTGCACAGGTTTCTGTTAATATATTTTCCATATATTCTATAGTCCATTTTAGAGTTCCAAGTGTAAACATTAAGACTGGTATTATATGGCTGTTAATTGCTTTAAATATGTTCTCAGTGAGTTTTGATTTTAGGATGTCAGTAAATCTCATGACCCTAAAGGACCAAACTTAGGATAATGATGATGATGATGACAATGACAAAGTTGATGATTATTTCAGTTTGTCTATGAGTGAGCTTGAGTTTTTGATTTTGTCACCTTTCAATTGGTTATATTTGAACCTGCAAAAATTGTTGGGATTTCCTAAGTTCATCACAATGAATATCCCATTGAAGCAAATTAAAAACACCAGCTTCATAGCCTGCCATGTCCTTCCAGAATTCCCTTGAACAACCTCTCTCCTGAAACCAATTATATCTAATTTTCTGCTAGTTATCAGTCATAGAAGCAAAAGATGAAAACAGGGTCTTTTCTCCTCAGTTTTCCTCATAGGTTTATCTCATTAAAAACACTAAAGAAATAGCCTAGATCACCTCAGAGGAGTATCTTTGAGGTACCCTAGAGCAAACCTATCCCTCTCATACTTACTAATAAGCAAAACTGTAGGCAAAAGTGATGAAGAACTAGGCAAGGTCTCCTCTATAACCAGAATAAAGAAAAAATGCTGTATGAGCTTTACTTTTCATCTTGTCCTTAAGTTATATAAATTTATATATCAGTATTTTAAGACATGACAATGAGAAGGGGGGAGTGGATACCAGACAAATAGCAATTAATTGGTCTAACTCTTCTGGAAAACATTTTAAAATTATGCAAAAATAGTTACTAAATTGTGCCACTACTAGGCATGTATCCCAAGCAAGCAAAGGTAAAAATAAAGGTAATATATCTATATAATCTATATATGTACATTTATTAATTATATTTATATATTGTAGAAAGGAAACTAGAAATAAGTTCTGAACTTTCTGCAAAAATATTAATTATATTTATATAACAATGTATTAAACATAATTATAAATACATATAAAATGCATATATTATACATACATTTTTGTAGTAGAAAAGAACTAGAAATAAAGTGAGTACCCAATGATTGAAAAGGAAGAAATTATAGCAATACAACATTGTAAGACACGATCAATATGAATTCAGAGAAACTTGGGAAGACATATATGAACTCATGGAGAGTAAATAAAAGAGAATTAGAACATATACAATTACCACAACAAAATAAACGAAACTGGCTTTAGAAATCCTCAGAAACTACATTATTTGCAATGGCTAATCTTAGTTCCCAAGATAAAAATGATGATATACATTGCTCCTTTTGATAAAGAGGTAGTACTCTACAGGTATGGAATTTTCATGTTCTATCAAATGCACTTTGTTATGTAATCATTTTCTTGTGGCACAAAAGAGGGGCTGGTGTGAGGCATGTTATTGGGAAATAATAGTGGTTAAAAAAAAAGACTATCGGTAAAATTTTAAAACAAAAAAAGAAAAAGAAGCTGGAATTAATTCATCCATTTAAGTTTTACTGCTTCACTTTTATGGGTGCCAACAGAACAAAGTTTCAGGAAAGGCTAGTAAGAGGAATTTAATTTAACTACAAATGTTTGGCGAGAAAGCCTTTGCCATCTTTTTTTCACAGCATTGCAGATGCTGTCGGCTCATTTTCATTGCTTCAGAAGGAAGGGTATATTGAGCTAATCAGTAAATAAGCAGTCATCTTCTGGCTGTTCATTCTACAAGGAGAAGAAGGAGAACTTTGGAAAACAGGTCCTTTGTTCTATAGCCAAGTAGCTTGCTTCCCAGACCCTTGATTTTCTAAGCCCAACTTTGTTTAACTATGTCACCTTTTGGTCACTCTTTTTAAAAAATACTTTCCTCCTATCTTAGAATCAATACTCAGTATTGTCTCCAATGCAGAAGAGCCATGCAAGGGGCATTAAGTGACTGAGGTCACATTTGAACCCAGGATCTCCCATCTCTTTGCCTGGCTCTCAATCCACTGGACTACTTAACTGTCCCCATTTTAGTCTCTTTTGAAATATTTTGTTCACCCTTGTTCTTAAGGGTCCATTCTCTACTTGAGCCACTGGTCCTATGCCAAGGAAAGACTAGCTATAGGATGCATTCTGTCAAATAGGATCAAGAAAATAACTGATTTAAAAAGGAAAGAGTTTTCAGTGGAAAAGAATTCATTGAGAGTCATTCAGGACCTCAAACAGAATGAGAAAAATTATTAAGCAAAGAAGAAGATGAAAAGCTATTTCCATAGTAAAAAAGCAAGGTCATTCTATTTATCAAAAAGGTGATAAAGAGTGGGGCAGGAAGAATTGGCAGTTCAATAAGATCATAACATCTATATGGATAATGTGAGAACAAGGAAGACTCAAGGGTCTTCCTATTTTCCCAATCCAATTGAGAGCCTTAATATGTCAGGCACAACTCAAGCTGTTCCTGATTTCTTGACTTCATCTTGTGAGTGATCAAAAATTTTTCATTGAAAATTCATATATTGCTCAAAATGTTCTTTTTAAAAATACATTTCACAATAAAAACAAAACATACCTTTACTATGCTTTTGTGTTCATCTAAAATCACAGTCTTAGGGCCAATGGGACTTTAGAGGTTATTGGATCAAACCTTCAATTGAGAAAAAAAATCTTTTTTTTTTTGGTATCTCTGGCAAGTAATCATCCAAACTCTACTTGAAAATTTCAAGTAATGGGGAACTTTTATTAATAAAACAGTGACTTATGGTTCTAAGTTGCTCCTATTGTTGTGAAGTATTTCCTTATATTAAGTTAAGAACTATCTTTGTAATTTCCACACATTTGGCCCTGGTTATGCCCACAGTGGTAGAGCAGAATAAGGCTAATCCCTCCTTCCACATTTTATGTAATTAAAAAGTTATCAGTACCATTAACATACTGGGGGTAGGGGTGGAATGCAAGCTATTAATAATTTTTAAGAGGGTTCCTCTTCTGTGCAAGCATGATCCTGAATCTTCAGTCTCCACAGGAATGTCATTTTCCTAAATGAGTCTTTCTATAGTGCCTAGAAATAAGCTTGGCTAGCAATCAAGTCATTCATCATTAACTGAAGGTGAGAAGACATGGGGGTGGTAACTAACAATGGATGCCATTTTTATAGATTTATTTTTAAGTTTGCAGAGCACTTACTATGCAGTAGTAGCCTCAGTATCCTTTTGAAATAGATAGCTTATCCTCATTTTGTTGTTGTTAATTTGTTTTCAGGAATTTCCAACTCTTCAAGACTTTGGAGTTTTCTTGGCAAAGATACTAGAGTAGTTTGCAATTTCTTTCTCCAGCTCAACTTACAGATGAGGAAACTGAGGCAAACAGGGTGAGGTGACTTGCCTGGGATCACACAGCTAGTATATTAAGGCCTGATTTGAACTCAGATGTCACCTAGTTGCGTTTAGCCCCATTTTAATATTGGATAAATGATAGTATGGAGATGTTAATTAACATATCCATCATCACATAGCGAGTAAGTTTCAATGGCAAAATTTGAATTCTGGTCCACCTGTTGACAGGACCAACATTCTATTTACTATATTGTGTTGCCTCTCAATAGAAAGACAAGAACAGGTCAGCCCCTTCACCTTGTCTACTTTGAATTCTTTGATGAAAGTTCACTGAGAAGCATCAATGTGGAATCAGTGATTGAGCACAGGGAAGATTTGCCTATACTGTCTACTTTAGCATATAAGAATATGTATTGCTTAGGATAATATATAGGGTTTCTCTGAGTAAAATCTGCACTTCCCAAAATTCCAATGCCCTGAGTAGGTGTGATAAAGAAAATCTTCTTCTACACTTAAACACACTAAAACTTAGTGTAACACAAAATCGAGTTATCAGTCCTGTGTAGCAACAGTCAGATGTGTCCAATAATTGCATGGCAATTAGCCAAAATGTGGAAGGAGTTTGGAAAGTTTTGCCACTCCTAGGCAGTCTTTCTTTGGCACATTAAGATTATTGTGAAAATGCTTCATCAAAATGCTCATTATAGGTCTTAGTCAACACTATTGACTAATCTGAAATGGAAGAAATCCCTACAAATGAGCAAAATTATTCCAATGATGATAATACAACTCTCAGATGTTTTATTTCTTAAGAAATGCAATCCTTTCCTAATTCTCTAGTAGATCTTTGGCAAATTTAAGAGGCATTTAGATGGCTCAATGGATAGAAGGCAGAGCCTGAAGTCAGGAAGATTTCAATTCAAAATACAGTGACTTGGATAGTATGGAAGGAATGCAAAGAAGAGAAGAGAGCACTTTAGCTGAATTCAATTTACCAGGGTCCAAAAATTTTTCACCCAAGAGTACTAAATGAACTATTGAATGTGATTGCTGAGCTATTGTGGGTAATCTTTGAAAGATCATGTAGAAATGGAATCCCATAATTGAGGGGAAAAGTAAACATTGTCTTGAATTCCTCCCCCCCCCAAAATGGAGGAGAGTAGAGTCTACAAACGATAGATCAGAGAGCTTCATTTCTGTTTCTGACAAGATACATCATTAAAACAATGGTTTGTAATATTTAGAAAGGAAAACTGTGATTATTATAAGCTATCATGACTTTAGCAAGAGCAGGTCACACCAGTTCAACTTCTTTTCCATTTCTGACAGGAAAACTAGCTATGTGGATAAAAGAAATGTTAAAGAAATAATATATTTAGATTTCAGTGGAATATTTGATAAATTTCTTTTGTGCTACCACTGGGAACAACATGGAGGGAAAGGTCAGGTTTTAGGACATTTAGGTGCATTCAGAACTGGTAGGCTGAAAGAACTGGAATAATTTAATCTAGAGGAGATAAAGACTAAATGGGCTGTATAATAGTTGTATAGGTATATGAAATGCTATTATGTAGAAGAGGAAATAAATTTGTTCTCCTTGGTCCCATTGTGTAGTGTTAGGAACAACATATAGAAGTTTTAAAGAACCAAATTTTGTCTCAGAGAACAGAAAATTATTCTAAAAATTATAGCTGTCCTAAATAATAGTTTGGTTGGTTGTGCTGAAATGTTTTTTTCCTTCTTTCTTTAAAATATTTGTTCTAAGAAATAGCTTTCTAGTTGGGAGAGGGGGAAATTATTTGGAAATGAAATGATGCATAAATGCAAGATATCAATAAAAATATTTAGAAAAGAACTATTAAAGCTGTCCCAAAGTGGAATGGGCTGCCTGAGGAGGGAATTATTATCTGTTAATAGAGGTCTTCAAACAAAGGCTGAATAATCACTTTTTAGCAGGGTTGTAGAAAGACTCCTTAATCAAAAATGGATTACACAGTTCCTGAGATCCTTCCAATTCTACAATTGTATATCCATTGGCTGTTCTGATTTATATAATCAATACTTTTAGACCCATATAATCAAGAAGTTGAAATGACCCTAGAGTTCACCTAATCCAACTTCAATTTCACAGATGGAAAAAAAAAATGAGGCGTGGAAAGAAATTTTGACAGTAAGGAACAGAGTCAATATTCAAGCCCTAGTTCTCTCTCACTGCAGTGCTCATGCCATACTGTTCCCCCACAGTAATTTTCTCTTTTAAACCAAGTCTTATGTAAGAAAGTGGTCCCCATTCCATGGTCCTACTTATATAACAGTGAGGCCCTGGAGATCCTTATACTTCTAAAAACCAAGGACAAGGATATCATCCCCAAACTATATTTAGACAGATCTCAATCCAGGCCACTTTCTCTCCTCTTCTGCCCAATTCTCCTGGCATTTAACAAGTGAAAATTACCAAAAGAGTCTAATTAAAGCACCACTTCAAGTCGACATTTTCTTACAAATCTCCTCTATTTCTAGTTAAGATATTTTAGCTATTAATTACACACCTGGGTCAAGTTTGGTTGCCTTTCATTCAAAAGAAAGTCATTATCAGTATACCTTGACTTCCCCTCCTATCTATCCCCTCTCTATACATAGATATAGACACACACATATATAGAGATAGATAGAAATAGATATATACATACATATAACCAGATACTTCCTATATCCACATATGGATAGATATATACATGGATAAATCATATATATTTTTATCCATCCATATGCATACAAGTGTATATGTATATTTTGGTATTAAATATATATATATATATATATATATATATTCATATACTATGGAAAGGTTCTCCAAGCTACTAAAAAAAAAAAACTCTATGAACTCCCTAAGGGCATGTACTGATGCATTTATTCACAACTGAACTCAACATAGCTCAGGCTTTTACACATAGTAGGTGCTTTCTAAATATTTGTTGAAATGCGTTTATGTGTATGTGCCTGCTCTTAATCCAAATCATTTTTTTCTGTTAAAAATGGTCAGAATTTATATAACATGCAAAGGACTTTACATGTATTACCTCATTTGACCTTTACAATAATTGTGTGAAGTAAGCACTTTTATTATATCCATCTTATAGATGAAGAAACCAAGGCTTAGAGTGTTTATGTGACTTGTCCACGTGACATAGCTAATGTCTGCAGAGGGATTCAAAGTCAGGGTTTACTTGGCTCCAAATCAAGCATTCTATCATCTATGTTCTCAGCTTGCCTTCTATTTGGTCAATGAAGTTTATACACTTGTGCACATGGTGTTCTTCATTCATTCATTCAAACAATAGAATTTAAGGAGACAGAGGACAATTAAATTATAGTTGTGTAAAAATGGAAATGGACTGCCTTAGAATATAGTGAGTTCTTTCTCAATTGTTGTTGTTTAGCCATTTCAGTCATGTCTCACTTTTCATGCTCCTCTTGGGGTTTTCTTGGCAGAGATAGTGCAGTGGTTTGCCATTTCCTTCCCCAGCTAATTTTAAATATGAGGAACCTAAGGTAAATAGGGTTAAATGACTTGCCTAGAGTTCCACACTCAGTAAGTGTCTGATGTCAAATTTGAACTCAGGTCTTCTTGACACTGTCTCCACTCTGCCACCTAACCATCCCTCTCCTTTATTACAAGTCTTTAAATAGAGGCCAATTAATTATTATTGGGTATTTTATAGAGAATAAAAAAAGAATGAATGGGCAAATACATGAAAAAGAAAACACTTCATGCTTACTATGTGTTCGATATTGTGCTAACAAAAGAGAAAAAAAACTGTCCTTAATAAGCTTACATTCAAAAAGAATGAGACAATGCACATAAGGGATGACTGAAGTCACAAGGATGATGAGTAGAGCTAAAGGGCAATAAATTGGCACGCCCTTTCCATAAGCAATGGTAGTATTGCTCTAATCATTATAAGATAAATTGAGGCTGAGAAACTGGAGTGAGTTCTCATCAATTTCCCTGGCTCTGAGGCAAGGGAAAAAGATTGATTTGGAAGGACTCCATGGCAGGTTGTAGAGAAAGGTGGTGGTGATGCTAACTAGGTGGCTTGTATGCATGATGTTCATAAGAGCTATATAGATGCAGCGGGCTCTCATAGTCAATGTAAACCCAGGGTAGTATAGGGATTCATTTTGGGATTTGGATTGGATAGTACAGCTACAAAAGTCTCTTCCAATTTAAAAATCTAAATTTCAAGAGAGGGGGAAAAAAGAAACCTTCATACTGCTGAGATGAATCAAAGAATGACTGAATTAACCAAAAGATACCTTGAAAGATGTCTGTAGAAACTCCTAGTTCATAGAACCTCAGAAATGGAATTTAACTCTGAGGTCACCCAGTTGAATCCATACCTAAATAGCTATTCCCTCTACATTTCTGACAAGAGGTTCTGCTGGAAGGAACAGTCATTATTTCACAAGCCAACTAATTCCACTTTAGGATTATTTTCATTGTTAAAAGGTTTTTTGACTGCCCAGAGCCTAACTGCCTTCGTAAATGTTACTCATTGTTCCTATTTCTGTCCTCTGGGACCAAACGAAACAAGTCTGATTCTTCTTCCACATGCCAAGCAAGCCTAGCAACAAGCCCTTACTTTGGAGGTGCTTCCTTCTACTAAGGATCTGTGGAAGAGTCTTTTATGACCTCAGTTTACTTATCTGTAAAAAGAGAGAGGGAAGTAGAGTTGAGATTTAATCTTCTGATGGCATTCCTTCCCTGAACCCTGATTAGGAGTGGTGACTAACAAAATAACCCCAAACTGAGATCATTTTATACATTATGGATTTCTCTATCTAACAGCACCACATTTTCCAATAGATCTTCTCTCTCCCTACATCTCAGTAGCAGAATAGCCAGAAGGAATAACTGGAAGAATTTTAGAATATCAACTTACATTCATGTTACAGAATTTAGGGCTGAGAAGGTAGTAGGGATCCCCAGATTTATACTTGGAAGGGACCTTAGATATCATCTAATTCAATCTCCTTTTACAAATCAGGAAATTGAGGCTCTGAAATTCCAAAAGAGCCTGCTCAAGGTTACAAAGATATTAAGTACAACATTTGAGATTCAAACATAATCCTCTGACTTCTAATCCAGTGTTCTCACTACATCATGCTGGTCCTCTCTCCTCACTGCTAAATAAAACACCCAGGAAACTGAAAATTCCCTTTCAAATCATAAAGAAATTTGGCTGAGGTAAAAGGGAAAGGTCTGAAAGTGCCAAGTAGTTAGAATAAAAATATCCTTATTCTCAGTCAAACAACATAAATGACTTTGCTTTTTCAGACTAGCCTAGAGTAAACCTGAAAGCATTTCTTGTTTACCCTTATTCTTCCTGGGGTACTTCTGATTCCTGGAAGAGAAAACAAATTTACTTCTTTCCTTACAGAAGCATCATCTGTGGATGACAGGTTAATAGAAGAAATCTTGGTGGTATTCAAGTCCAACAGCATCATTTTAAACATCAGGAAACTGAGGCCAATGTGAAAAATTGACTTTCACATGATCACACAGTTAATTAGTAGCAGGGTTAAACTCTGAGCAGAGGTCCTCAGTGACTCTTTTTTTCTTTTGTAACCCCTTACTTCATGTCTTAGAATTAATACTAAGTATTGATTCCAAAGCAGAAGAGTAGTAAGGGTTAGGCAAGTAGTATTAAGTAACTTGCCAACTGTCACAAAGCTAGGAAGTTCCAAGGTCATATTTGAACCCAGAATCTCCCAACTTCAGGCCTGGCTCTCTATATACACTGAGCAATCTAGTTGCCCCTAGAATTCCTTCTGTTACATTAAAGAGCAGCCTGATTTGGCTTTTGTAAAGAGTAGATAGTGAATAAATAGAGTAACTACTCTTCCTATATTTTATTATTGGGGGGTAGGGTTCTGATTTTCAGAAAATAACCTTTCCTGAGGCCTCTCTTTTCTAGTTTTTGGTTTGGAAAATGTAGTTGCAACAATGATGAAAAAAAGAGTAGAGTCATATGTTTACTCTTCTACTTCCAAAAAAGTAGAGTTGAATGAATTGGGGTAGATAATCAATCAATCAACAAGTGCCAATTATGTGCCAGGGTCTATGCCAAGTAGGCACTGGGGCTACAAGACAAAAGAATGAAGCAATCCCTGCTCTCAAGGAATTAATCTCTCTTGATTTAAGCCAAATATTGTAAGTTGGCAGAGAACAAAGGTAATTGCATTAGTCTGATGCTCCATGGTCCCTGCCTTCCTCCACTGTAGATAGTTTTGTAAATGCACAGCTGCACGCATCCCTTAGACTCACTGCATTTGGTTCCTTCATCTCCCACACTCTCACTAATGGTAGGACTAGAAACCACCCACTTACTTTATCCAGGCCAAAAGAATGCTTGGGTGAGGCAAGAAAAGCTCTCCTTCAGATTCCCACCCTGAAACTCAAACTGGATCTAGGCTAAAGTTTCTCTATCCCTGCATGATAATAATGACTCATAGAAGAGATCATTGAACTCCTGATTTCCTCCTCCTTAAGGCTCAGAATCTCTAATTTTTAATTACCCATCTCAATGCAAAAGGACCAGAGCCTGTAGTCAGGGAACCATGCCTGCTGAATGTTTCCCCACTGTTTGTAAAAAATTAAGCAGTGATTACAAACACTAAGGCGGCCCCAAACCCTGGCGTCTGTGGATGAAATTAGCACCTATCTGTATAGGTTGGAATAAATCAGGCTTTTTGCTAGGTGTAGTTATTTTTTAGTGGATAATTTTGGCCTGCAGAACATCCAAATCAGGGTGATAATGAGTCAAAGATAATGAAAATTCTATTATATTTTCCAGCAGCAAGCACTAATGTGGTAATGAACCAATGCACACACTGAACGATAAAACACTTCCTTTACAAAGTAAATCTGATAAATAACACCATCAAAATCCACAATTTACTGCTATCTCTTAGAAACATTTGCTACACTTAAGGGACTCAGAAAATGGGCATTTTTTGCTCTTTCTTATAATAAAGTTGTGACATGACAGCCTCTGATGAATCAAACCTTTTGGAGGTGAAGAAACAGTTTTATATTTCTTCTGTCTCAGTCAATCAGCCAAGAAGCATTTATTAAGTATCTACTATGAATGAAAGTAAAAACATTTATTAAGCATTTAGTATGTGCTAAGCATTGTGCTAGGCACTGAGTGTTTTCTCCCAGGTGACGATTTCCTTTATAGGTCAAAAGATAAGTTAGTTGCTGCTCTTTCTCCTTTTTGATCTTCTGAATGTTAAGGATTAAAATTTTCATTATTTCATTTAAGAAGCATTTATTATTGAATATTGTATACAGTAACCACAATAAAGTACGATGATCAACTGTGAATAATTTGACAACTATCAGAAATACAAGGATTCAAGACAGTTCCAAGGGACTCATATCAAAAAAGACCGTCTACTGCAATAGAAGCCAACCATTCTTGACTTTGTTTCCTCCCTGGATTTCTCTCTAGTGTAAGTGGCAGGTGTCCTCTTTCACAACATGATGAACAGGGAAATACGTATTATATAATAGCACATGTACAACCTATATCATATTCCCTGTATTCTTGGGAAAGTGGGAGTGTTGGGAGGGAGGTAAAGAATATGGATCACAAAATGTCAGCAATTATACCAAATTATACAGAAAATTATACAGAAAAAAATTATACCAACATAAAATCTGGAAATGTTTTTTAATTTTTAAAAAGCAGTTATTACTGAAAGATTTTGACCTAGAGAATACTCTAGGGATCACATATCCCATCCCCATCATTTCACAGATGACTAACCCAGACTAGCAAAATGACTTTTCTGAGGTCACAAAGTAAATTGCTGGTAAAAGCAGAACCTGATTCCACCTTTCCTAACTTTCTGATCCATTGCTCTTTTCACTAAAGTAAACTGCCTCTTAAGAATCAATCAACCAATTTCAATCAACATTTATTAAGCACTTACTATGTGCCAGGCCCTATGATAGTGACATAAATTAAACAGTGCCAGCTTCAAAAACATTCATTTTAAAGAGAGAAATAAGATGTACAAAATAGGGCAGTTAGATGGTGCAGTGGATAGAGTTCTGCTCCTAGAGTCTGGAAGCCTCAAATTCCAGAGTTCAAATCTGGCCTCAGACATTTATTAGCTATGCACCCTGGGCAAGTCACTTAATCTTATTTGCTTAAAAAATATATATATATGTATATATAAAACAGTAAGTCAACATATTTATAGTAAAAATTTTTGTAGTAGCAAAGAATTAGGAAAATGTCAATGTCCATTGATTGGGATTGGGATACATGAAAAGGAATGCGATATTGTTGTTATCTACACAATTATATCTCTGAAAAACACACTGTATTATTATTCTAAAATGCAAAGTTTAAATTCTTATTGAGAGCAATTTTAGGATAAGAAACATGCTATCTCTCAATCCAGAATGTGAACTATTTGGAAAAGGCACCATGAAGATGCTTGCACAGACCACACACTGCACCAGAAGATCCAGAGTGAACTGTGGGATGTGGTGATTTGAACTATGTGGGGTTGAATATCTTTGTTTTGTACGTATACTATTATGCTGAAGGGGACTGCCCCCTTATTGGTTTTTGTCAATGCACCTAGAATCATTGGGTTTTGTTCTCTTTTTTCTTTTATACCCAAATTATTATAATTTAAAAGTTGGTTATGTTTATAAGATCTATTGGAAAGACTAGTCTTCTACCAGATCTCAGGTGGGGAATGGGTAATTAGAAATCTGTTACCCTAAAAACATTTCCCAAGAGTCCACTGACTTCCTTTTGTTACATACTTACAGACAGAGGGATGAATTTAGTGGGGTTCCTGGTCTCACTCTCTTTGCTTCCTGTTGGTGACTATGGTGGAGTGGGCTTTTCGAACAGATGACTGGACATGGGCAAGTAGTTTTTATTTTGTTACCTTCTTATTCCTTCATTTCTAATGATCATCAATAAATCTCAAATAACAAAAAATATTATATTATAATATTATATATTATATTATATAAAAATTATATTATATATATATAATTATATAAGAGATAAGGTAATTTTTAAGGGAGAAACATCTGGAATGAGGGATCAAAAAAGATCTCATGTGGCATGAATTTGAAAGAAAATTGAGACAGTGCATGCATTACCTATTGTCAGATGTTGGTAACCTGGAGTCCATCTAAGATAAAGGTCTGAGTGCCCTCTGTCAAGAGGCCAAAACTCAGAGTCTGTCTGTAAACAAGCCCAAGTGCCCTCTCACTCCTCTTCTTTAGGCTTCTCAAAGTAATACATGTCTATTGCTGGCAAAGACATGTTGTTGCTGACCATTCCATGGACCCTAGATGGTGCTTGAATCATCATCTTACCCCAAGTGCCTATCTATTTCTTGGAAATATTCTCTCACCCTAATTCCTGGAATCCTTATCCTACATCAGGAGTCATATCCACCATCCTTGTTGCACTTTCCCAATGACCCATCTCAAAGGAATGCTTTCATTCTTTGTGATCTGTAACTTTAAAAGTTGTCAGCAGCATGCAATAAACTGTTTTTGTCTGCCATCAGCAAGGCAAACCCTTTCTAACTCCACACTGTGTCTGTGTCTTTGATTGTTATCTTTCCCCTTGCCCTTATCTTCAGGTAAGGCCTTTCTAATTTCAACCTCTATTATTTTCCTTCATCCTTACCTGGGGAATTCTGGCCCCAGTCCTGCCTCCCCTCCCAGGGCTTTTACACACTATCCCTGCTTCTTCCCCTAGATTTTAAGTGATTTACTAATGAGAAGTTTTCTAATCTATCCTGTCCACTTAACTGGTAAAGAAACTATAGTCCAGAATACTAAAATGGGTTGACCATCTTCACACAATTAATCAGTATATAGAGAAGAAAACAAGTTTTTTTGCTTCCATCCCAATGTTCTTTCTGTGATAACATACATTCTCCTACACTGCCTTTCATCACTGAAGAGCACCACGAAGATAGAGCCATCATAAATCAATTATTTTCCCCATTAGAATTCAAAAGTCAAGTTTTAAACAGGACTTTATGCCTCATGCCTTGTTAACTCAGGAGTAACAATAACAAAATAAGTGTGTATTTGAGATCCTAGATGATTCTTTTCTTGTTGTTTGGTCATTTTTCATTTGTGTTCAACACTTGCCTTGTCCAGAATCACACAGCTAGTAAGTGTCTGAGGCCAAATTTGAATCAGGACTTCCTGATTCCAGACACAGCACTCTATTCTCTGTGCCACTAAGCTTTTTTTCAAACCTTAGACTTCCTAATTTCTGTCAAAGTTCAGTTCAAGATACTCTCTCCCATGAATATGCAATTTTCAGATAAAGAAATCAAAACTATTAACAAGCACATGAAAAAGTGTTCTAAATCTCTTATAATCAGAGAAATGCAAATCAAAACAACTCTGAGGTACCACTGCACACCTAGCAGATTAGCTAATATGACAGCAAAGGAAAATAACGAATGCTGGAGGGGATGTGGCAAAATTGGGACATTAATGCATTGCTGGTAGAGCTGTGAATTGATCCAGACATTCTGGAGGGCAATTTGGGACTATGCCAAAAGAGCATTAAAAGATTGCCTGTCCTTTGATCCAGCCATAGCACTGCTGGGTTCATACTCCAAAGAGATAATAAGGGAAAAGATTCGTACAAGAATATTCATAGTTGCACCCTTTGTGGTGGCAAAAAATTGGAAAATGAGGGGATGTCCTTCAGTTGGGGAATGGCTGAACAACTTGTGGTATATGTTGGTGATGGAATACTATTATGCTAAAAGGAATAATAAAGTGGAGGAATTCCATATGAACTGGTATGACCTCCAGGAACTGATACAGAGTGAAAGGAGCAGAACCAGGAGAACACTGTACACAGAGAATAATACACTGTAGTACAATTTAATGTCATGGACTTCTCTAGTAGTAGCAATGCAATGATCCAGGGCAATTCTGAGGGACTTATGAGAAAGAACACTATCCACATCCAGAGAAAGAACTGTGGGAGTAGAAACGCAGAAGAAAAATTACTGCTTGATCACATGGGTTGATGGGAATATGATTGGGGATGTAGACTCTAAATGATCACCCTAGTGCAAACATAACAATATAAAAATAGCATTTTATCATGGGCACATGTAAAACCAAGTGGAATTGCACACTGGCTATGAGAGGGGTTGGGGGGAGGAATGGGAAAGAACATGACTCTTGTAACCAAGGAAAAATATTCTAAATTGACTAAATAAATAAAAAGAGAGATACTCCCTCCTTGAAGCATGTCGAGACCTTCCAGCACCTAACTTCAGTTCCACCAACAGCACTGTCCTCAAGTAGATTATAAGATTTTTGAATACAGAATTCTTGTCTATACACTTTTAGAAACACTAATAATACTTTGAATTGAAAATGAAATCACTATAGCAGAGATGTGTTTTTTTCAGAATGTCTACCACTCTTCATGTCTATAATTCTATGAAAGTTGTTGCAATAGGGCTATTATCTCTTCTTTAAACAACATTGAGCCAATTTAATAAGCTTAAAAGAAAAATACTTCCCTCAATTATTACCATTCAGGATATGTTGATCTTAAATTGTGTCGTTAGTAATTTATTCCTTTATTCTGCAATTTTAGTAAAATCTAAATCTAAGTGATTTAGAGCAATTATGGAGATTAGTATCAATAACTGACTTGAATCATATTTATTTCAAAATTCAGTTTTCTTATTTTCAAATATATACTGCAATTCAAACTAGATTAATAAAATATTCCCCACTAAGCTTTTCAGGAGGAACCAATGAATGACTTATAATTAGTATATCAAATATATCTAAGTAAACAGGTACTACAAAATGCTTGAAAATATTTTATTCCTTTATGTATACTGGATAGATGTATATTCTGTATATTGGATAGATAAATGAAATCTTATGCATGATTAATTTTACTATCTATGAATAATAATGATAATCATAATAATAAGTAGCAACCTTAATGTTTGCAAAGAACTTTACAAATATCTGATTTGGTCCTCACCACAACCTTGGGAAGTAGTTGTTACTAATATCCCCATTTTATAGTGGAAATTGACTCAGGGTTACTCACAGATAATAAATATCTAAAGAGAGGGAAAGGCTTTGGAATTTAACCTAGGTTTTCTCCCTCCCCAACTTCCCTTACAACAAGAAGAAATTCTAAGCGTTCAAAGCATTTTTTAAATTTCCCTTGGCTCCCTAGAAGCATTTCTGGAACAACTGGTGGTAATATCTGCATGAAAAAAGACATGAGATTGAAGAGAATTATGAAAGGCAGTGTCAAGACCACACAGAAAGCCCAGTAGAAAAACTACAGCATGTCGAAGAAGTACTTCATGAGTACCTCCACAAAGAATAGAAAAAAATTTCTGAGAACCATGAACAATGAGTTAAACCTTTTGCAATGCATGTTCTCTAATGCTGAAATCTTTCCCTTTAATAGGGATATTTTATGTGAATTAATTTTACTCTATCATCTTAGTAAATATTCCTTTCTAAAACCTAATTAAATCTAGCTGACTAATGGATATCAACTGATAATAAAGAAGGGAAGCACACTGATGGGGGCTCAAGATATATTACCCCAGAAAAGATATTCATAGCATCTCAGAATTAATCCCAGAGGCATAAGGGAAATTGGTAGTTGCTCTCTAGGGACCCAACCTGTCAGTGTGAGCAGTGATTAGGAAAGTAGCCCCAAAGCCTAGAGTACAATATCAACAAAAGTAGGAAATCCTTTAGAAGAATGTATTATTGTTTGGGGGCTAGTGATGAGTTTCATTTCAGAAATATTGAGTTGGAGTTGAAGGTTACACAATTTGAAATATAAGTGAAACTGGAAAAGTAGGGAGTCTCACAAATAGAAGTATTAAAGAACTCATTGACAATAGACAAGACGTTCAGAGAAAAGACTATTCAGAAAAGAAGAGAGTGTTGAAATCATATATTACTAAATATTCAGTTTAGTGAATGTGTGTGGGAAGAAGTACTAGCAAAGAAGAATCTATAAACTGTCAGAAAAGAAAGAGAAACATCTCTATTAATATATTTAACAACATAGTGGATACAATATATTGTACACAATATAATAATAATAATTAGCATTTGTGCGACATTTTAGAGTTAATGAAGTAATTCACAAATATTTTATTCTCACAACAATTGTAGGAAGTTGCTACTATCATATTCTCATTTTACAGCTGAGGAAACTGACTGTTAATAGTTAAGTGACTTGCCCAAAGTCTTAAAGCTCTTAAGTATCTGAGTGAAGATTTAAACTTAGAGGTTTTATTGATACCAGCTCCAGCATTTATTTACTATTTCTTTTTTTTTCTTTTTTCTTTTTAAACCCTTTCCTTCTGACATGGAATCAATACTGAATATCAGCTCCAATGCAGAAAAGCATTAAGGGCAAGGCAATTGAGATTAAGTGACTTGCCCAGGGTCATATACTCTGGAAGTGTCTAAATCCAGATTGAACCCTAAGCCTCCTGTTTCCAGACCTGGCTCTCAAGCTACTAAGTCACCTAGATGCCCCTTCCCCCATTGTTTCTTTTCAAGAAATATTGTAACATGTGAACATATGTCTAGGAGAATCCTCAGTGGAAGACGACTTTTTAGGTTGTATTTATACTATTGAACCTATTGCTATTTGAAAAAAATAAAATAAAATAAAATAAACAAATAATGTCAGATCATGGATTCTCTGCCCTTTCCGTCAACAACTGTTAAGATGTACTTTTAAAAGATATATTGTTTACAGAAACCTGAAAATTCTTCCGTCTCATTTTACCATCTCCTTTTTACCAAGGAAGCCATAAATTGGTATTTATGTATGTGTGCAGATAGATAGATAGATAGATAGATAGATAGATAGATAGATAGATAGATAGATGCATATCATTCTCATAAGATTTTGTAGAGAGGATAAAGTAGAACTATTTGTTAGGAATTATATATGTTCTTTTCATTATCTTTTCCATTATTAATATACAATTGTGTGGAAAATTACAGAGAAAGGGTTTGGAATGTTGGAGTGAGGATTGATTGATAGTGAAGGCAGTTGGAGGGGGGAGGGGAGACTTGGGAGAGTGACAGTTGCTCTCTAGTGGAACTCTTTCCTGGACCTGGGAATGGGAAGGAGCTCTCACTGCCTCTCTTGATAGATACTACGTCTATTCCTGGATTTTTCCCAACTGTTTGCTCTACCTGGATTCCTGTGGATCATGCCATCGAACTAAAGGATTTAAGGGGAACAGCTTGAACTCTAGTGCTGGTCTTTCTGGGCATTAGCTCTATGACAGGCCCAACCACCTCTGAAGATCAGAATCTCTTTTCCTCTACTGCTAAAGACTTTGAACTTAAGAAAGCTAGCATAGATATAGTATAGAATAGGAATAAAAGAAACCCTCCACAAGCCTGTGAGACCAGGGCTTAGCTCAAAAGCTGAGAGAGACATGAAAACCAATCTATGCTAAAGTATAGGGCAAATCCCTATTCCCTCTACCCTGATATTTTCCCAGTTTGAACTTGTTATTAAATCATCTTTAGTTCATTAAACATAGTCAGATAATCTTTGTAAGGGTGATGGGGGTCTAAAAGGAGAAAGAGTTTCTTAGGAGAGAAGGTTCTCTGTAACCTCAAGTATACTAAATATTGAGGTGTCCATCTGTGCCTTTCCCCCCCCCCTTTCTTCCTGGTATAATATCTGTTAAGGAGAGTTTTTTTCTTACATAATACAGGTCATATGAGATAATATTTTTAAATTACTTAGCTTAGCAGCAGGTGCTTCCTTAAATATATATCCCCTTTTATTCTTTGACTCCCAAGCACTTAGTATAGTATCCAGTACAAAGTCCCTAATGCTTATTAAAGGTTTATCAACTACTGATTACATGATATTGTCAAAGAATTTGCTATCTCCCACCAAAATGACTAGGACTTCTGGTGCCGATGATGCTCACACTCCTTTAAAAGGAGTACTGATGAAATAACCAATAAATCAGATAGCAGCCTTTCACAAGGGGTGTAGTCCCTCTTGTTCTTTTTGGCCTCACATCATGACCCACATTTTGGATACAACTATTCCTTCTACCTTACCCAGAGCCCAAGTAAGCAACACTCAGTACTTGCCATCATCATCATCTCATTCTCCAAGGGTCTGTTGGCCCACCTGTTTTTGGTATGTTCTCACTATATATCAGGATTAAGGAAAATAACCACCATCATGCCTTCTATCGTGGCACCTCTCTACTGGCTTCCTCTAAAACTCAAGGGATGAGGGGCTCTTGTGGTAATATTGAGAGTATGAGTTAAATGACTGCCCTTCTCTAAGGATAAATATACAACAAAGAGGCAGACTGTGCTCATTATTCCTCAATAGCATCACATAACTAAAACAGGAACTGTTCTGTGTCTCTAAGAGATGAGAAATTTAGGGTTCAGCAATGATGCCAACTTTCCATTCACACAGACTTAAAACACATGAAAAGGCAGTAGGTTGTAGAGGATAAAGTACTGGATTTGTAGTAAAAATAAATTTATCTGTCTTATGAAAAATTGATCCAAATGCCATGTGTAATGACCCAATTCACCAAGAGAATGGAAAAATGGAGTTTCATAAACGTCAACAAACATTAGCAAACTAAACTTTTTTAAACTTCATCAAAGCAATTTTGAGGTACCTACTAATTAAATAGATCAGGGATCCCTTTGGCCTGTTGGTATATATATTTGAGGACTAATTTTTGACATCCTCTAGGGTATTCAGAAGCATGAGATTTTTTTTGTCTCAGTGGAATGCTGTGATAGATTACATTTGCTGTAAATAAGTAACATTTTTAGAAAGCAATGAGTTCGAGTGAATTTATCCTGGGAAATTAAAAAACAGTTTGAAAATTTTGAAACAAAAACTCACAAACACTGAAAAAATTTTAACCTCTGATCTAAGAACCATGTAAGGAGCAGTGATAAAATATAAGCATGTAGCTAAAGGAAGGTGGCAATGTAGAGTACCAGACCTAGAGTAAGGAAAATTCATCTTCCTGAGTTCAAATCTGGTCTCAAACACTTATTAGCTACATGACTCTGGGAAAGTCACGTAACCCTGTTTGCCTCACTTTTCTCATATGTAAAATGAGCTGGAATAGAAAATGGCAAATCAGTCCAATATTTTTGCCAAAAAAATATCCAAATGGGATTAAGAAGAGTAAGACACAAATGAAATGACTGAATAACAAACAAGTCAAGAGAAGAAAGAAGCACATAGAAGGTATTCCAGGGTATCACCTGGTTGTGATTCTTTTCTTACGAAATAGGATGTTGAGAAGGAATAAACACTATCTGGCCCATTTAAGAAGCCAGCAGTAGGGGTCTGTACCCCAAAGAGATAATGGACACAAAGACTTGTACAAAAATATTCATAGCTGCGCTCTTTGTGGTGGCCCAAAACTGGAAAACGAGGGGATGCCCATCAATTGGGGAATGGCTGAACAAACTGTGGTATATGTTGGTGATGGAATACTATTGTGCTAAAAGGAATAATAAAGTGGAGAAGTTCCATGGAGACTGGAACAACCTCCAGGAAGTGATGCAGAGCGAGAGGAGCAGAACCAGGAGAACATTGTACACAGAGACTAATACACTGTGGTATAATCGAACGTAATGGACTTCTCCATTAGTGGCGGTGTAATGTCCCTGAACAACTTGCAGGGATCCAGGAGAAAAAAACACCATTCATAAGCAAAGGATAAACTATGGGAGTGGAAACACCGAGAAAAAGCAACTGCCTGAATACAGAGGTTGAGGGGGCATGACAGAGGATAGACTCTAAATGAACACTCTAATGCAAATACTATCAACAAAGCAATGGGTTCAAATCAAGAAAACATCTAATGCCCAGTGGACTTACGCGTCGGCTATGGGGGGTGGGGGGGGAGGAAAAGAAAATGATCTATGTCTTTAACGAATAATGCTTGGAAATGATCAAATAAAATATATTAAAAAAAAAAAAGAAGCCAGCAGTAGCAATAAACTGTTAATGAATGTTATCATCATAGGACCACAGATGAGAGAAAGAGTTAGAAGCAGTCTTTGAGCAGAGTCAACCAAGTCCAGGCATTTTTAAGTTCTCTCCTTCTAAGACAATTCTCTGCTGTTCATTTGATCTCATTTGTTCATTCATCTCCGCCTGGTTACAGAAGAAACTCATAGGTTGTCCTGTACATCTACTAATTTGAAGAATTAATTGGCAGTATGTGGACATTTAGGCAAACAAGCTAGGAATACAAGGTGTCCCAAAAAATTTGGTACAGTTTTAAGCTTTAATAGCTTATTAAAGAATAGGACCATAGGATCATAGATTTAGAGCTAAGATAGACTTTAGAGGTTATCTCATTCAATGCCCCCCCTCCATTTAAGGAAACTGAGACCCAGCAAGGTTAAGTGGCTTGATGAAAGCCATGCACATTGAAAGCATCAAAACCAGGATTTGAACCCTCTAATTTCTTTATTTTAAAATATTTTTCCATATTTCCATATTTCATTTTCTATCCCTCACCTCTTACTTCCCCCCTTCTGGATCCAATAAGCACTTCTACTTGGTTATACAATATTATCACTTATACTTATTTCCATATTATTCATGAATCCTCTAATTTCAAAACCAGTGGTCTCTCCACAATACCATGCAACATCTTCAGAATGAATAGCCTTTGATACCTGCACATGAATGTTAAAAAAAGTAGAAACCAAAAATTTATGGAATCAATAAGAGAAAATACCATTTTCTCTTCATTTCCCCCCTAAATCCAATAATATTTGATGACTATAAAACTTCCTTCCCTGTAAATATGGTGAGAAGCAACTCCAAGTAATATAAATATATTTTTCTTGATATGGCAAGGATGTCTTGGAAGAACTTGAGAGAGGACCTGGAGCAGAGAGAGAGGGAGATGCTAACTCAAACATCTGCTAGATGGTGGAAGAATTAATGAATGTAAAAGCACTTTTTATCTAGTTTATCTAGTTTATCTAGGTACTGTTCTAGGAACTAGAAACAAATTACAAAAATGAGATAGTCCCTGTCCTCAAGAAGCTTACATACTAATAGGGGCATGATAATTTTATTATTGTGATTTAGTCATTTTTCAGTTGTGTCCAATTCTTCATAATCCCACTTGGGGTTTTCTTAGAGATTCTATAGTAGTTTACCATTTCCTGCCCCAGTTCATTTTATAGATGATGAGACTAAGGTAAACAGGATTAAGTGATTTGCTCAAGGTCACACAACAACTAGTAAGTGTCTGAGGCCAGATTTGAATTTACAAAGATGATCTTTTAGACTCCAGACCTGGCATTTTATCTACTGTGCCACCATGATAGCCTGCATTCATTTAGCAAAACGCTTGATATATAATCTCATTTGATCCTCATAATACCTTTGAGGTATATGGTATTATTTTATCCATTTCACAGGTAAGGAAAATGAAACTAAGAAATGGTAAATGAAGCACAGGGTCTTGGGGAATTCTTGAACTGAGGTTCTGAGCTACTTAATAACCAAACAAGTGAGTGGTGTCCCAAGAACAAGGTTTGATCTGAGAATTCAGAGTTTGTAATTGATGCCAGAGGGCAATTGAATGTCATGCCCTTTCTAATCAAAATTTTAGCATTTATTTTATTACTGTTCCCAGAGCAAACACATGAAGTGTAAATGACTTGGGAAGAAAATTTTATGCAGGATAAATGGTAAGATGCCTGCATTGTGTTTGTCTTAGTTTTCTGCTGGATGTGATGGTCTGGGACCATCTAGATATATAGCATATAGCGAGTTTATGCTCACACAAACCAACAATCAGAACAGCTGAGCCCCAGGTCTAAGTTTCAAAGTTTACCCAATTCTGTGTGCATGTCGGGGGAGGAAGATGGTCTCTGGAAGGCTAATAAGGAAGATCATTATTCTGTGTGGGAAGAACAGGTAAGTCAGTAGGAGAGAGGACAAGATGTCCCCATTTGGCATTCCTTGTTTTCTGGATGGGTAATCGATTGGATGGAGTGTCAAGCATGTCTTGAGGAGATAAAGGCATCAGTCTTTGTATTCATTATCCCTCGCTCCGGTACCAGCACAGGAATGACTCCTTGGCAAACTCCTATGAGTCCGCAGTCAGTGAAAATCAGAGCACAAGGGAAGAACCTCAGGAAGAAGCCCCTCTTTTCCAGTCTTGCATTTCAGCAAAAAAACACCTAGTACTCCTATTAAAACAGGGAGACTTTGGAGTGGTTTTTCTACAGTATTGGGAAAGAGCTAACAACAGAAATATTTACTCTAGTGATAATAGGGATCGGTGCCAATACTGAATGCTGAGAGCTGTAGAGAGTTTCAGAAAAGGGGGAAAAAAGCAATGATAATGTCAATATCACACTCAAAAAGCTGGATAGAGCTACATGAGAGACATACTAAATAACTATAAGAAATGATGCCCACTGGAAATGCTACTCACTGACTGAGTCTATTCAGGTCTTTGGGGAAAAGTTGTTGATTCATAGGTGTCATCCTTTACCATGAGCTTTATAATGAGTTCAATCAATCAAAAACACTACATATGCCAAGCTCTGGGCTAAGGGAAACAACAAAAGAAAAAAAAACACCAAACAAACCAGTGCCTCCCCTCAAGGAGTTCCCACCAACAACCCCACTTTCTACAGAAGCCTTTCCCAATATTTCTTGATTCCAAAGCATTTCTTCTGTGGATTATTTCCCATATTTCTCCTGTAAAACTTGTTTGTACACAACTGTTTGCAATGCTATCTATCCCATAAACTATGGGGGTTCCTGAGGGCAAGGATTATCTTTTACCTTTCTCTGTAGCCCTGGCACTTAGCCCAGTGCAGCCACATTGTTGTTAAGTAGTTTTCAGTCATGTCTAATACTTTGTGACTGCATTTGGGATTTTCTTGGCAAAGATACTAGAGCGCTTTATCATTTCCTTCTCAGACTCATTTTACAGATGAGGAAACTGAAGCAAACAAGGCTAAGTGACTTGGCCAGGACCACACAGCTATTAAGTACCTGAGTCCAAATTTGAACTCTAGTCTTTCTGACTCCAGGCCTGGCACTCTATCCACTACTCCAGCTAGCTGGTACATAGTAATTAGTTAATAAATATTCATTCCCTGGCTGAGGGGACATAAAATTAAAATAACTAGGTATATATATAAGACATATAGAGCAGAAGAAAGATCTATTTTTTCTTTGACTTGTAAATAAAATTTCATAGTTTTAGTTTTATAAACTTTATGCATTCAAGGAGAGTTGATTGGCGTCAAATTAAGACTTCCAAATTTTTGGGGGGGAAGCAAGACACCAGACAGGTAAGGAATTCCCTAGAATTTACCCAGAACCCTTTATGTCATCTGAAGACCTTTAACCCAAAGATGACAAGTGATAAGTGGGAAAGTGAAAGAAAGGCCCAGAGATTGGTTGAGGGCAAAAGGGAAACAGAGAGAACAAGTGAGAAAGCAGCAAAAAGATAGAAAGACAAAGTAAAAGGAGGGTATATAAAAAACACATTATCCCAGAGCCCGCAGGTGCCAGCAATCTGAATAAACGTATAGCAATTAACAGAATTAACACAGCTTTAAATAGCTTGGCTCACCAGATGTGGACTCCTATCAGGGTTCTATAAAATGTAAAGTTATTACAGATTAAACCATTAATCATCTGTTCAGAGACTATCTCTGGTTGCAAAATCCCATTCAATTTTAAATGGCTAATAATCATGAAGGGATGTAAGAATTTAATGTGCACAATTATACAGGTCCCAATCTTTTTTCTTTTAAATATGCATTCTCCCTTCCCCACTGCTCCTAGTTTTTCTTGCTTCTTTTTAGTGGCACTACAACAAAAGGGTAGATGATGGAAGATGAAAGATCTAGCTTGGATAAGGGCAGCAACAATAGTCAGGTGAACTTTTTTGCCAGAGACTAAAAGGAGCTACCAGAAAAGAATTGGGGGGAGGGGTAAAGAGGTAGGGGGAAGGTGAGGAGTAGAAGACTGGTAAAAGGCAGATGAAAGGAGGAGATAAAAATGGAGATTACTAAATTGTAGCTTCTTGGATTTGAAATGGCCATTCTAAAATTCCATAGTCTGGCAGCTGGGTGGTACAATGGATAGAGTGCTGGTCTGGAGTCAAGACTACATCTTCCTGAGTTCAAATCTGACCTCATACACTTACTAGCAATGTGAACCTGGGCAAGTCATTTAACCCTGTTTGCCTCAGTTTCCTCAGCTGGAAAGTGAGCTGGAGAAGGAAATAGCAAACTATTCCAATATCTTTTCAAGAAAACCCTGAATAAGGTCACAAAGAGTCAGACATGACCAAAATCATCAAATAACAACAACAATTAACATAGATTCTCATATTTTTCCTACTGAGGTAGATATAGCACTGGAAAACACTTTAGAGAGTTACTATCTGTATGAAACTGGGCAAGTCATTAAATTTACTGCATAAGCCTTAGTTTCCTCTTGTAAAGTGAAGGGGTTCATTTTGATGGCCTCTAAAATTCCTTCCAGCATTAAATTTATTTGTCTACTTTTATAAGTAAGATACTGTGCTAGGTGCTGAGGAGATCATTTTTTTTAATTTTAAAATGATACTTAGACAAGACAAGACAAACACAGGGAACTACATGAACACAACTACAAAACACTTTTCACACATTTAAAACTAGATCTAAACAATTGGAAAAACATTAACTGCTCATGGGTAGGACAAACTAACATAATAAAAATGACCATCCCACCCAAACTTATTTAGTGCCATACCCATCAAACTACCAAAAAACATTGTTTACTGAATTAGAAAAAAAAAAACATAACAAAGTTCATTTGGAAGAAAAAAAGATCAAGGATATCCAGGGAAATAATGAAAAAAAAAATACAAAGGAAGGTAGCCTTGCAGTACCAGATTTCAAACTATACTCTAAAGCAGTGGTCAGCAAAACAATATGGTACTGGCTAAGAGACAGAAAGGAGGATCAGTGGAATTGACTAGGGGTAAGTGGCCTCAGCAAGACAGTCTATGATAAGCCCAAAGATCCCAGCTTTTGGGACAAAAATCTACTACTTGATAAAAACTGCTGGGAAAATTGGAAGACAGTGTGGGAGAGATTAGATTTGGATCAATACCTCACACCCTACACCAAGATAAACTCAGAATGGGTGAATGACTTGAACATAAAGAAGGAAACTATGAATAAATTAGGTGAACAAGAATAGTATATATGTCAGACCTTTAGGAAAGGAAAGATTTTAAAACCAAGCAAGACAGAAAAAAATCACAAAATATAAAATAAATAATTTTGATTACATCAAATTAAAAAGTTTTTGAACAAACAAAACCAATATAACTAAAATTAGAAGGGAAGTAACAAATTGAGAAACAATCTTCATAACAAAAACCTCTGATAAAGGTCTAATTACTCAAATTTACAAAGAGCTAAATCAATTGTGCAAAAAATCAAGCCATTCTCCAATTGATAAATGGGCAAAGGACATGAATAGGCAATTTTCAGTCAAAGAAATCAAAACCATTAATAAGCACATGAAAAAGTGTTCTAAATCTCATAACTAGAGAAATGCAAATCAAAACAACTCTGAGGTATCACCTCACACCTAGCAGGTTGGCTAACATGACAGCAAAAGAAAGTAATGAATGCTGGAGGGGATGTGGCAAAGTTGGGGCATTAATTCATTGCTGGTGGAGTTGTGAACTGATCCAACCATTCTGGAGGGCAATTTGGAACTATGCTCAAAGGGCACTAAAAGACTGTCTGCCCTTTGATCCAGCCATAGCACTGCTGGGTTTGTACCCCAAGGAGATAATAAGGAAAAATACATGTAGAAGAATATTCATAGCTGGGCTCTTTGTGGTGGCAAAAAATTGGAAAATGAGAGGATGCCCTTCAATTGGGGAATGGCTGAACAAATTGTGGTATCTGTTGGTGATGGAATACTATTGTGCTCAAAGGAATAATAAAGTGGAGGAATTCCATGGAGACTGCAACAACCTCCAGGAAGTGATGCAGAGTGAAAGGAGCAGAACCAGGAAAACATTGTACACAGAGACTGATACACTGTGGTATAATCGAACGTAATGGACTTCTCCATTAGTGGCAATGCAGTGATCCTGAACAATCTGCAGGGATCTAAGAGAAAAAACACTAACCACATTCAGAGGAAAAACTGTGGGAGCAGAAACACAGAAGAATAACAATTGCTTCATCACATGGATCGAGGGGATATGACTGGGAATGTAGACTCTAAATGAACATCCTAATGCAAACACCAACAACATGGAAATAGGTTTCGATCAAGGACACATATAATACCCAGTGGAATTGTGCATCAGTTACGGGAAGGGTGGGGGTGAGGGGAGGGAGGGAAATAATATGATTTTTGTAACCAAGGAATAATGTTCTAAATTGACTAAATAAGTTTATTTTTAAAAAAGATGAATATGATAAAATGGGGAAAAATTATAAAGTGAAACAAGCAGAACCAAGAGAACAGCAACAGAAATACTATTTGAAGAATGACTTGTGTATGTCCACCTCTAGAGAAAGAACTAATAAATGGAAATATGCAAGACATAGTTTTAGATAGATATATATATACATATATATGTGTATGTGTGTATGTATCCTTTTGTCAAATAATGCCTTCTGTTTAAGGAAGAAATAAGGTTTGCAAGGGACAGTGGCATGAGACCAACAGAGAAAGATTCTGGAATGCTGTAGGGAGGTTAAGCTGGAAAACTCAGAGACTATTGGAGGCTTCCTTATAACATTTCTAATGGAGGAAAAGGAAGGAGGGAATTACCTGGGTATTTTATTGTAACAAATAAATAAATTTAAATTAAAAAGATAAATAAACCCTCATAAAAGCAGCTGATAATCCACAGGAATGGAATTTGGAGTCAAGGTGGGGAGGGATCACGAGACTTGGATAAGTAAATAGAAAAGACATAAATAATAGTTTAAGAGAGATTTTTTTCCTGAATCTCTTTTCCTTAGTTTATTATCTCCCATTGATCCTGCATATATTTAGTTTGTAAATAGACTGTAAATTTTACTTCAAGAACTATTTTTGTCTCTCTTTGTATCCAGTACTTAGCAAACAGTAGACTGGCACACAGTAGATTTTCAATAAATGTTTGTTGACTATTGACTGAAAGCAAGAATACTCAGACAAGGTCTCATATACAGTAGTAGACAATGAGCTGTGCTTTGAATGAAGTTTTAGGTTACATGAGGCAGAGATGAGAAGGGAAAATAGTCTAGACATGGGGGACCATTTGTGCAAAGGCTTATAGTCAAGAGATAGAATGACATGTAACAGAAACAGCTGGTTGGCCAGTTTGGGAACAAAATATTATAAGGAAGAAATATGAAATTAGGCTGAAAAGGTGGGTAGTAACTATGTCACAGAGAGCTAAGGATTTTTAAATTTTATCCAGGAATATATAGTTTGATGGTGAACTCATCTAAGAAAATGGTACAATACAGTAGCTATGAGAGAAATAATTTTTTTTAATGTGAGGGTTCTCAGAGGCTTAAGTAGGATACTAAAGTAATGTATTTTCTTTTAAAATGCCAGTACCTTCATTTACTTGGTACATTGATTTATTAACTTAATTTTTATAAATTCATTTTTAAATTTTGCACTTCACATTAAATAAAAGGAGCAGTGCCATGTACAGCATAGAACAGAGAAAAAACAAAAGGATTGTCCAGGAAACTATTAATTGCTTGATTTTCTTTTTCTATATAGTAAATTCTACCTCTAACTTTCCAAGCTGTCCTGCTTGTCTCTGATTCCTTCTGGCTTTCTAAAGGTAAAACTTTCCCATAACATATTTTAAGGGCAGAGAAGGTTAGCACCACCTTTGAAAGGACCATGCAGTCCTGTAACTCTAGACCAACAATGAAAGAGCAAAGACTGCCGCACAAATAAATAGGAATTGGCCCAAGACATTCTCTTCTCTCTGGGGTTTTTTTTAAGTGCCCTAATTTGAATTTCTTCCTGCTGAGCTGATCCATCTTTCTCGTCTTCTATAAACCCATGATTATCTTTTCCATGCCATCACATATGAATGTAGTTCAGAGCTTCAGAGTCTAGGGCCCTCTCCTCTTATACTCTTTCAGTGACTTCATCAGTTTTCAAAAATTGAACTCTTGGGGGCAGCTGGGTAGCTCAGAGGATTGAGAGCCAGGCCTAGAGACAGGAGGTCCTGGGTTCAAATCTGGCCTCAGACTTCCCAGCTCTGTGACGCTGGGCAAGTCACTTGACCCCCATTGCCTAGCCCTTACCATTCTTCTGCCTTGGAGCCAATACACAGTATTGACTCCAAGACAGAAAATAGGGGTTTAAAAAAAAATTCAACTCTTATCTTTATGAGGATGATTCCTAAATTTGTGTATCTAGCCTTAATCTCTATCCTCCATCTAAACTATCTAAACTCCAAACCTCCATCTCAAACTACCTACTAGAATCTTCCCCAGGTATCCCATAGACATCTCAAACTCAAAAGGCTGCAATCTTAAGTCATTGTCTTTTTCTCCAACTCCTAACTCTTCTCCTATCACCTTGTTTCCGAACACAGTAAAGGAAGTCACGATCACTCTCACTCATCTCACATATCCAATCAGTTATAGTCCAACTAATTCTACCTCTTCAATATCTCCTTCACCCATCACCTTCTCTTAATATTGCTCTGATGTTTCTTGATGTTATTTTACAGCACTTTTCTGTGTTTGAATTGTTATTTATGAAATAGAATATAAACTGCTAGAAAGCAGGAACTATTGTATTTTTTAAAATCTTACTTCCAGCACCAAACATATTGTCTGGCACATAGGAAACACCCCATAGATTCTTAATGATTGATTGATGAAGTTGAGATTCATGTTTCATGAAGACTTTTACATAGATGACCTCTTTGATCCTTTCTAAATGAGTAGAGTTAAATGTGCTCTCCTTGGGGACTTGGTTGGGATGAAGCTACCTGGAATGAAGGGTGAATGAGCCAATCTTCACTTCCTTTCATATCTTTTCATATCCTTCATCTCATTCAGGCCTTATTCTATCTGGAAGCCATTGCTTAAACCAATGAGAGTATAATGTCCTCTGACGTTCTATGTTTCTCCTCTACACTTCTTTAAGGTGGTAGCCAAAGAAAAAATAGAAATACTGAGACACAGAGAAAGTAGACTACCTTGAATAAATCAAAACAGCAAAAGGAACTCCAACTTTCCCATAGAAAGACTTACCCATGACCCTGAGCCATCCAGGGTACTGTGCTTTCTTTGTTCTATTTCTATATAATATCTGGTCTGGCCTGGGATTGGGGCAGAGGTTCACCATGTTAGTTTGTCTTGCTGGCAAGACAAACATTGGTCTCTTCTGAGTAAATTCCCCCAATTTAACCTGATTAATTCTAACAAAACTTATTAATTTCCAAGCTGGCAAAGGCCCCCCTTTCCTTGGTATCTCAATATCCTCTTGGAGGGTGTGCCACCCTATTATTGGCACAATCAGTACAGAATGGATCTGCCCCATTACATTTGGCATAATTGGCAAGATAATATGCCCCACCCCTACAAATCTTGTCTCCACAACTTCATCCTAAGTTGTCTCTCTTGCTTAAAGAATAGTGATAAATCAATGCTACCATTGCTACTAGGGATGTATAATGATTGAAATTCTCAAGAGGCAGTATTTCTTAATCTAAATAACTTATTAATTGACTGGTCAAGACATCCTAATCTGGTTAAGTGATTGTCTTGATGATCAAAAGACCCTGAAACTCCAGGCACCACAACTATATATACTTTTGGGAGCTCATTATTCAGCTCCTCCCTTAAACATCCTATGATAGGTCTAATTAGTAAACAGTCAATTAGGAATTGATCCCTCAAATGTTCAGCTCTTCCTTACACTGAAAGAATTAAAAGAATCATTGAAATACATTCCTGTTAGCCAGACTTTGTGAAAGGAACACATTCGGAAGGACAAAGAAAATGCAAAAGTCTATAGACTAGATGGTGCCTGAGGTCCTAAACCCTGGCACAGGAATTCTCTCTAATATTCAGCAACTGATTGGGGTCTTTCTTATTTAGGGCCCTGATTAATACACTATATGAAAAATTAATTTTTTCAAAGAAAATGCCAAAGGTCTACTCACAATTCCTGCAACTGCCTAGAACCCTATCCCAAAGCTCTCCTCCATGACCACCACTCCCCAGTTTATTGTATTTCTCTGGAGAAGAATTCTATTTTTTTTCACCAAGAATTCTTGAAGACAGGGACTGTCTGTCTTTCATATTTAAACAGGTGCCTAAATATAGCATACCTGGCTCATAATAAACACTTATTAATTGATTGATTGCCTAAACTCTGAAATTCAATGTTTTTCCCCTCCTTAAAGATTAATAGTGCCAAGTTTATATTATATTACAAACCACTTCCTGCCTCTACCCCCATTCCCAACATCTCTCCCACTACATCAACATCAGGATTCTAAATCCATCACTTTCCATGAGTTCACACAGTGGGATCTGGAATAGCTTAGACTGACAGGATGACCCATTTGCTTAGCATGACTGCTCCCAGAATGACTGCCCCAGGGTCAAGCTCTTGCCCATCCATACAGAATGTATATGGGAACAATAGCTACAGAAGATATCACAGTATCATATAGTTGACAAACACATTGGTTTTCCATATTGCTCATGGGAATTAGGGTTTCTGGACTTCCCTCATTACTTCCTAGAGAAAAATTTCCCCCACATTTTCAAGTCAAATCAAGATCATAAGTAAGATAAACAGACAAAAATTGAAAGATTCTGTTTGTTTATAAGCTCTTGAAGCTTGATAAACCCTGAAGTTTTCTCATCTTGAATTCCCAAACATTATTCTCCAACTCGAGAAATGTTTGCTGAATTTAACCACTTTTATCTCACTGGAATCTAAACAAAACAAGAGCCTATAACCTATTTCCTATTTCCACAGCTTTTTTTTCCCCTTTAAAATGTTCAATGTGCTCTCCAATGATTATAGGTAGTGTTCTTAGGTTTTATAAAGCACTCTATTGTCTCCTTCGTTGTTCATACCAGTCCTTTGACGTTGGTATTTCATTCCCATTTTACAGATAAGCAAATTGGCTGTGTTCCCCTTCATTAGTCTGTGGGCTTTTTAAAAGCAGGGATGATTTTCTGTTGTTTTGGTTTGGTTTGATTTGGGGCTGGGTTTTCCCTCCCTTTCTTTATATCCTCAATGGTTAGCATGTCCCTATGCACATAGTAGACACTTAACAAATGCTAGATTTGTTTTGATTGTTAAGCTATAACAAATAATTGACTGACTGACTGAAGATGAGGGAATTTAAATGACTTACTCAAAGTCAGAGAGGCAAGATATGAATACAGGGCTTCTGACTCTCATTATACCATGCTAAGACAGCAAGATGGCACATAGCTGAAGCACCACCTCTGGAGTTAGGAAACCTTGAGTTCAAATCCAAATACTTGCCACAGATACTTCCTAGCAATATAAGTCTCGACAAGTCGTTTAACTCTGTTTGCCTCAATTTCCTCATCTGTAAAATAAACTGGAGCAGGAAATTGGCAATCCATTTCAGGATTTCTGCCAAGAAAACCCCAGTGGAGTCATAGAGAATCAGATACAACTAAAAGGGATGTGCTAGTATTCCCTTTTTGGAAAAAAAATTACCTTTAAATAGTTAGTAGAAGGTACTGATAATCTCTGTGTTTATAAATAATCAAACTGAGCATAGAAAAAGTAAGTGATATATCTAAAAAGCATCATCGCTTCTTACCTGCACTATTTCAATGACCTTCTAATTGGCATCCCTGCCTGTCCAATCCATTCTCAGTTGCCAAAATGATTTTCTTAAAATACAGTTCAGACTTTTATCACTCCACCCCCAATTCAATTAACTATAGCGTCCCCCTGTTAACTCTTGGATTGAATATAAAATTCTATGTTTGACATTTAAAGCCCATCACAACCTGGCCTCTTCCTAATTTTCTAGTTGGCCTTCACTTTAGTAGGTTGCATATATAATCTACAATCTAGTTACATCAGCCTCCTTGCTATTTCTTAATGATAACACTCCATCCCCCTATTCATGGTATTGGTACCAACTATTCCTCCATGCTTGAACTATTCAGACTCTTCATTTTAATTTTCCAGGCTTCCTTCACAGTTCTATTCATGATTCCTTTTTTACCTTCATTGTAAACAATTTTGAATTTACTAGCTATGTGACTCTGGGGAAATCACTTAATTAATTCTCTGGGCCTCAACTTTCTCACCTATAAAATGGGATAATAATAGCACCTACCTCATTGGGTTATTAGGAAAATAAAATGGAATACTTGAAAAGCACTTAGCAAATTTTAAGTATTTTATTAATGCTTATTATTATTATTATTACCTTTACAGGCTAGTATATTGGAATGATTCTATAGGATGCATATTTAAAAGGATGAAAGCAAAGTTTCAAAGCAGATATCAACTTCACAAGTACAAAACAGAGAAATTGTGGGCTGAATTGTGATCTAAAAGATTCATGATTAAGTGGAATGCAACTTAAGTATGAATTTGCATTGTGATATGGTAAGAAAAGAAGGAAATAACCTTGTGCAATCTTAGACTTAAAAGAGAAAAAGAGTCCAGGACCAATTAAATGAAAACCCTGAACTATTCCGCCCTGTTCACACTTGGTCTAAAGTACTGTGTTCAGTTCTGGTCACACCATTTGAGGAAAGGTATAATGTATGGGAGAATCTTTGGAAGGGAACAGCAAAGATGGTGAAACGCCTTGAGTTCATGCTTGTATTTGGATCTGATGTAGACATTGGGGAGAATCTTGGAGAAGAGAAAACCTGTGTGGGGTGGTGGATTTATGTTTGTCTTCATTGATTTGGACAACTGTCATGTAGAAGGGTATTTGACCAGTTCTACTTGTGTATAAAGGCACAATATCAGAAGGAATGGCTAGAAGTAGAAAAAATTGAATATTTAGATTAGATACAAGGAAAAATTCTAATAACTAGTTCTATCAGAGTAGAACAGGCTGCCTCAAAAGATAATAGACTTTAAAAATCACATTCTTCAGGAGGTCTTTTTCCATCCCCCTTTTTGCTAGACCCTTTCCTAATGGAAATATCTTCCATTTATGTTGTATTTATATTTTTCAGTTGTTCAGTCATTTTTTCAGTCATATCTGACTTTTTATGGCCCCATTTGGGATTTTCCTGGAAGAGATATTGAAGAAGTTTGTCAGTTCTTCTCCAACACATTTTATAGATGTGGAAACTGATATAAACAGGGATAAGTTACTTGCCCAAGGTCACACAGCTAATAAGTATCTGAGATCAAATTTGAAGAATATATACATATGTGTATATATATATATGTATATATATATATACAAAAATATATATGTTAACTGTTCTAAGGGTCACAAGACTATGCTCACAGCTTGAGTGTGAAAGCAATAGATGATTGGGCAGGGTCAGAAAAGGGAAGAGTAGTGCTGAAATGAGATATAAGATAGGGATAATGACCCTTCACCTATTTTACAATCTGACTAAGGACATTTTGGCTTCTAAGCATAAGAAAAATAAACTGAGGATTTGTCAGAGCAGCTGCCACAAACTTGTCCCAGCTTCTCATTCCTTCTGGAGGTTCATCCCATATCCCCAGGAGTAGTTTTCTTCTTGGTCATGCCTGTCGAGACTTCGTGTTCTACATCTCTCTTACCATATGGGTGGGGAATTAGTGGCAGATTTGACTACTGACAAGACAAGATGGAATGGAGCAGGTTACAAGAAAGCCATGTAGCTTGAGGCTTTGCAATTATCATGCTCGCTTAGGAATATTTGTCTCAGAATGCTATGTGAGACAACTTCATCTGCTACAAGATGAGGGGAAGAGAAAGAAGAGGTTATGAAACCTCGAAAGTGAACTAAAATCCTCTGATAACAACTGGGTCAATCATCATTTGGGGACCAAGAGGGAGGACCCCACAATATCTTTTTATTATTGACTGATGACATTACTTGTAGTGTATTTGGATGTGAAAACAGTGATTGGTATGGATTGATCCTGAGTTATAGGTGTGAATTTAAAAGTAGGATGGAAGGGGGGAAATAGAAAAAGACAGAGAGAAGCAGAGACAGAGAGGGAGAGGGGTGAGGGAGGGAGGGAGGGAGGAAGGTAAGAAGGAAGGAAGGAAGGAAGGAAGGAAGGAAGGAAGGAAGGAAGGAAGGAAGGAAGGAAGGAAGGAAGGAAGGAAGGAAGGAAGCTTTGGACTGGGAAACATATCTAAGTAGATGTTAAATGGCAGCAAGGCAGTCTCCCTAGAATTCTATGTTTTTCTGGGACCCTCTGCAAATTTTCCTGGCATCACATTGATACTGACAGAGCATGAAGACTGGGCTATCTCTCACTCTCTCCATGTGACCAGCCCTTATATTTTTTTCCCAAGCTTACATTTTCCTAATGACATCCTTTCTACCACTTATCCTAAATAATTCCACATTTAAAAATGTCTCTGCCTATTCACATCCATCATTCACCTCTCCATGGTCCTTTGGGTGATATGTATAATTTCAGTTTTTCAGAGCCAGTATTATTCCATGATTCATAGCCAAATAACATAAGCAGAAGATACTGGTTTCAAAAATATGGACCTTTGCTTCAATGAGAAACTGTGGGTCATTAAAAGAATATTGTTAGTACTAAAAGACATAGTCAGCATTCCTGTTCCTGTTCAACTCTGGACCATTTTCTATGTCTGTCCAAGATGTATGCTTGCTATTTTGTATGTATGTATATGCAGTCATAATTTATATCCATATGTAGCTGTTTCATATATACATGTATACTCATGAATACAGATACATACACACACTTGTGCATTGATGGATGAATGCTATAAGTTGCCAAGCCAGCTGCATACCATAGACTGAATAATATCCATTCTTCATCTACTTGGTTTTACTCCATGGTTAGTTTAGGCCAAAGTCTTTCAAATGATTATAGATCTACTCTAAAAGGTTCTTCATTGTTCCAATATTTAAAGCAATCTGCACAATGTCTTTCATAAACATAGAAAAGGAATATGGTGAAGACATTATCATCTATAGCAGAAACACTTAACCTTTTTTGTGCTGTGAATCCCTCTGGTAATTTGGTGAGGCATATGGTCCCTTTCTCAGAATACACAACAAAGGAAACCAATGATACTAAAATACAATAATAAAAATATTTTTAAAGCTAGTTCATGGACCCCAAGTTTAAAAACCCCTAATCTATAGGGATCTCACCTTTTACTCTGAACTGGTTCTTCTTCATGACAATAACTCTTATCTTAGTCATATAATATCTTCTTTAAAATATTGTTAATATTCATAATCAGAGGGTCATCAAGTTATATATGTTTATGTTCTTTAAGGAATCTCACATAATTTTAAAATACACATGGAATATCATCTCATACCTATCAGAATATATAAAAGGACAAAATGACAAATGTTGGAGGGGACATGGAAAAATGAGGACACTAGTATACTACTGGGGGAACTGTGAAGTGATCCATTCATTTTAGAGTACAATCTGGAATTATGCTCAAAGGGTTACAAATCTATGTACACCTTAAGAAAAGAAACTGTAACAGTGATGGCAAACCTATGGCATGGGTGCCAAAGATGGCACACAGAGATCTCTATGTGGGCATTCAACAACCCTCCCTCCCCAACCCTCACTCTCAGAGTCTATTACTAGTAGGGCAGAGGGACTTGGTGGAGCTGCTCCCTTTCCCTTTCCACTGTGCCTTGATGACATTTTTTTCACATCCCCCTCCCCTCTTCCCAGGAGCCCAGTGGAAGTGCACAGTGGTTAAGGTCAGCAGATCACAGGTGGCAAAACTGGAAGGGAGCAGAGCAGTTGGGCCACTTCCCTTCCCCTCTCTACACTAGATGAGGACACTCTTCACTTGATCCAACCCTCTACCCAGCAGCTCAATGGGAGCACTTCCTCCCTCCCCTTTATGGGATAAAGTGGGGCAGAGCATACCCAGCCTGTAGTGGGAGGGAGGGGCAGGGCACATGGTCTCTGGGACGTGCTAGGCACAGCACTCAGTTGGGAGGGGGTTGGAGGCAGGGCCTATCACTCTGTCTCTAAAAGGTTCTCAATCACTGACCTATATGTTCTAAAATATTTATAGAAGCTCTATTTATTGGGTCAAAGAATGGGACACTGAAGAGATTCCCATCAATTGGGAAATGTCTAACAAGTTCTGGCATATGATTATGATGATATATTGATGTGCTATAAGAAATGATGAGAAGGTTAATTGTGGAACAACATGGAAAGATCTACATGAAATTATGAAGATTTAAATGAACAGAAACAAGAGAACATTACATACAAGAATAGAAATATTGTTTGAAGAATGACTTGTGTATGTCCATCTCCAGAAAAAGATTGATAAAAAGAAATAAGACATAGTCATATATAAATATATCATTTTTGTCAAATGATTCCTTTTCTAATGGGACATGTGGAGGGAGGGAGGGAGAAAATAAACTGGGTATTTTAATGTAACAAACAAATAATTTAATTTTAATTTTAAAAAAGAAAGAAAGAAAGAAATTGTTATGGAAACCCTCCAGTGCAGTAAAGCCTGTAACGTGACCTTTTGTCTACAGGATTCATTTTTTTTGTAGTCAATAAGTAATAAGTTCAGTATGATCTTATGTCCTCTAGATCTTTCAGTCAACTGTGTGTTGCTAAAAATGTCTATAGTGGAATATCGCTTGGCTATTCTTCTCTTACAGTGGTTCCTGTTAGGTAGATGGATATCACTGAGTATTTGGTTAATATATCTTAAGTGATCATATAAACTATAATTTTTCCTTAGAAATATTTCTAATTTTCAATCCTACATCTCCATTCACATTCTAAACTCGGGGCCCTTGAACTTATGACTGGAACACTATTGGTCCATGGAAAATGTCATCTCCATTATTCCCTCCTTTCCCAATCACCCTAGATAAAAGTAACTGATCCTTCATGGCATAAAGTTTATACCACTCATACAAACACTTAAAGCATATTTCCTTGTGTTTATGCTTATGTTTTTTCTCCCCCAATAGGTTAAAAGCTTCATAACAATATCTCATACAACTTGTATATCCAAGATAGCAACTAATAGTACTTTGAACTAACTGTAACTGTCCTCCAAGGTTCTATCCTAGGTCCTTTTCTCTTCTGCCTCTATTCAATTTTGCTTGGTGATCTCATAAATTCCGATGGATTCAATTGTAATTTCTGTGCAAATGATTTTCAAATAAACTTGTCCAGCCCTAACCTCTCTCTTAATCTCTAGTCTTAAATCTCCAACTGTTAATTAGACATCTAGAATTGGATATCCCTTAGACATCTTAAACTCAACATGTCTAAATCTGAACTCATCTTTCCTTTCTAGCCTCCTTTTCATCCTAACCTTCTTATCACTTTTGATTACCATCTTCTCAGCCATTCAGGCTTAGAGCTTAGGTGTCATCATATTTTTTAAACCCTTACCTTCTGTCTTAGAATTGATGCTAAGTATTGGTTCCAAGGCAGAAGAGAGATAAGGCCTAGGCAACTAGGGGAAGTGACTTGCATAGATTCACATAGCTTGAAAATGTCTAAGGACATATTTGAACCCAGGACTTCCCATGTCTAGGTCAGTTTCTTTCTCCCCTGAGCCACCTCACTGCATCATCATCACAGACTTTTCACTTTCTTGCCCTATATACAATTACAAAGTCCTGCCATTTCTACCTTTGAAACAGCTCAGATATGCCTGCACCACCATGGCACAAGTCTTCTTCACCTCACACCTGGATTGTTAAAATAGTTTGCTGATTGGTCTCCCTTTCTCTAGTCCATTCTTCTCCCAGCTTTCAAATTTTATCTTCCTAAAGTATAGATGTGACCATGTCACACCCACCACCATCACCTGCCTTCAGTAAACTGTAGTGGCTCCCTATTACCTTCAGGCTCAGATATAGCAATCTGTTTGCTTTTTAAAGTCCTTAATAATCTGACCCTTTCCTACCTTCCCAGTGTTCTTACACCTAAATCTTTGATTAGTGGCACTGGCCTCCTGGCTATTTTTAACACGAAATACCTCATTTCCCATCTCCATATATTTTCTTTTTATTTTTCTTTTAAAAAAATAAAGCCCTCACCTACTGCCTTATCATTGATATTGAGAATCAGAAGAACAGTAAAGACTAGGCAAGTGGGGTTAAGTGATTTGCCCAGGACCATGCAACTAGGAAGTACCTGAGATCAAGTTTGATTCCATGACTTCTAGTTTTTAGGACTGACCAATCCACTGAGCCACCTACCTGCCTCCCATCTATATATTTGAATGTAATATTCCCCCATGCCTGTAATTCTTTCCTTCCTAATCTCTATCTCCTGGTTTCCTTAACTTTCCTTTAAATCTCAGCTAAAAACCTTCCCTTTATGCTAATGATCTCCCTTTAGGATAATCTCCAATTTATCCTATGTGTACTTGTTTGTTCAGTTGTCTGGCCCATTAAACTGTGAGCTCCTTGAGAACAAGGTCTATTTTTTTAACTGTCTTTATCTCCCCAGAATTTAGCACAGTGCCTTCTTGACATCTAGCACTGTGCTGTACACATAGCAACTTCTTTTTTTTTTTAAGCCCTTACCTTCCCTCCTAGAACCAATACTGTGTATTTGTTCTAAGGCAGAAGATTAGTAAGGGCTAGGCAATGGGGGTTGTGACTTTCCCAGAGTCACATACTTAGCAAGTGTTTAAGGCCAGATTTGAACCTAGGACCGCCCATCTCTAGGAGTGGTTCTCAATCCACTGAGTCACCCAGCTGTACCCTCATTAACTCTCCATAGAATATATGTCTGAATTGATCAAGAATCTTAGTTGCCTACATGCTTAAGGACACACCTCTGGTCACATTTATCAGTAGTGCTATTAATTGCCAGAAAGAGAATAATATTTAATGCTTATTTATCAGGCATTATCAAAAGTATGCATATGAATTTAACCTTGATGACTATCTTCTGTGGAGGAAAGGCAAGGATGATTATGTTCCTTTTATAGATGGAAAAAACTAAAGCTCAAAGAAATTGGCCTGGGTCTTAGAGCTAGGTAAGATGGAACTAGAACACAGATTGTCTTGCTTTTCTTCTGTTATTCTTTCCATTATAATCTTCAGTTTCCCAACAGAAGTCAAAGACTAGACCCAGAAAAAAAACTCTTTAACAATTATATACTTTTTTTCCTCTTAAATGGTCACATGACAAGACTGTAAATCCCATATTTTACAAAAAAAAAAATTACCTCTTTGAGGCAGCCCATGAAGTTGTTGCTGACAGGTGAGCCTGGTAGGTCGGCAGTACTAGGGCTCCCTCCCACATAAAAGAAGTCATCTGAGCCCAGCATGGTGTAGTCTTCCTGTGTGTATCCTGTTGTAGTGAGGATCCCGTCCACTGAGATTGTTACCTATTCAAGGGATAAGAGGGGGAAAAAAAAGAAAATCCCAGCAATGACCTTACAGTCTGGTCAAGGAGGTAGTGTGCTGACCCTACCTTTCTCATCACTTTTCTTAAAGTTTTGGTGAGGAGTCTTGTTTTGGTATGTTTAGTTATGTTCCATTTTCTGGTCTACCTTCTTTCTCACTAGATTAAATCTCTAATTTTTCCTTTCTTTAACCTTTGGATAGCTTAATATTGGGCTGAGTGATTGTTCAGTCCTGTTGGGTGCTTTATCTTCAGGCAGGCTAGAAAATGGAACTGTCCTCAAAGATATCACTTGTCTCAGGTCATTGTTATAATGATTATTCATTTTTAAATGATTGTTATTTATGGTGGTTAGTGGAAAAAACAGCAAAGTAGACATTTCAACAATGGGGTTTGGTTAGTTTTGGGTTTTCTGTTTGTGTGTTTTTTTGGTTTTTGTTTTTGGCTCACAGCACGCTGACAAACATGCATTCAGGGAAAGGAAAGGAGAAGGGTCTCACTTTTGAAATATGTTATGGATGATGCATGCCATGGGTTGCTTGAGGATGTCAACCCCTACCCTCCCATAACTATTGCCATCTTCTCCACCACCACCACCACCACCAAGAAGAAAAATAACCCCAAACAAAAATTTGAACTTGTAACAAAGAAAATAATGAAGGGGCAAATCACCAAAAGAAAGAAAAAGAAAGAAGTGATGACCCCAAAAAAAGAATAGAGAGTGTCCTCACACCCAAAATTCATGAGAAGTGGACAGAAAGAGAAAATAGAGGTCGCAAAGCGTGCATACACAATACTTTGACACGCCCATGCTAAAATTATCTGGAGCCAAGAAAGGAGGAAGAAGAGAGATGAGGGATGGGGAAACAGAGGAGAAAGTTAAATGAAAGAAAGATTCAATTCACACTTGCATGCACTAAGCAAAATAAAGAGCAAAATGGGAACAAAAACTCAAAAGCTAAATTTAACAATACCCTTCCCCCTTCCTGCCCTCTTGCCAAAATAAAGAAAAAAAAAATTTCAGTCCCAACCCCAAAATATATGGAGAGTGTGAAGAAAATGAAGGAGGATTAGAGGGAAGAGAGAAGAACATGAAATGAAGTTCATTGTTAAGAAGTTGTTAGTGGATGGAAGGACTAGAAGGAAGATGAAGGAAACAAATGGTGATGTTGGTTGGGAAATCACGAGACAGGAACATGCCATGCAGAGATTGAATGGGAGGATAGGGGAACACAATTGCAGAGATCCTTTTGGCCACAGAAGGGGAGAAAGGTCAAAGAAGGGAATGGGGATCAGGAGGAACAGGAAGGAGATAGAGATAGAGAAAGACTTCCCTAGCCAGTTCACCTGTGGCAGCCATTGCCACAACAAAGGGGAAATAGTAAGGGGTGGGAGGATAAAGGAAAGGGAAGAGGAGAAAAGAAGATAGAGAAAGATAAAGAAAGGAGACATCAAGCATAATAAACTTTAAGCCTTAGTGCATTTCTGAGCTACCCTTTGAGAGGTGGAGAAAAAAGGGGTAGACAGAGAAAAAAAAAAAGGAAAGGGAAGGGAAGGGAAGGGAAGGCAAGGCAAGGGAAGGGAAGGGAAGGCAAGGGAAGGCAAGGCAAGGGAAGGCAAGGGAAGGCAAGGGAAGGCAAGGCAAGGGAAGGCAAGGGAAGGCAAGGGAAGGCAAGGCAAGGCAAGGGAAGGGAAGGGAAGAGAAGGAAGTAGCTAAACTGTAAGCTTACTAATTTTTTTAAAACAATCTTTTGTAAAAAAAATAAAAGCAGAAAAAAGTGAAAATAATGGATTCCCTATCCCATGCCCAAATCAATTAAGTCCCATTTCCAGAACAGTGATGTTCTTCTTCAATTTATTTTGGAAAAAAAAGTTAAATATTTCTAAAAGATGTCTTTATTTAACTTAACAGAAATAAAAGAAGTGTAAAGAGGACAAAAGGGGAATTCAGGGAGGAAAAGGGAGATAACACACGGCAAACCCAAAAAAAGAGACAATAAGAATGATATCTACCAGACAATGTAGTTTGTTTACCATAGCGTGTCCAATGCCTGAGTGCTTTGCGGAAAAGGGGGAAGAAAGGAAATTAAAAAATTGTGAACAGAACGATTGTTAATTAAAAAAACTAAAAACAAAGATGAGTCGTTAGGGTGTTAGTACATTAGTCGGTTAGTAAAATGACACATTGCATGAATGATCTCGTGTTAGTCTTTCAAAAAAAGGCACCCAACACAGAAAGAGAGAGAGAGGGGAAGACAATGTGAGCAGGACTCTATGGGAAACCTTGTCACCTTGGGCACAGGAGGGAAAGGATCTGCATTCCCCCCTGCTGCCTCCATTTCCCTCTTTTTTTTTCTGAATACCATTCTTTTGTTCCAAACTTCATTCCAGTAAAAATTGGCATGATACTTACTTTCCAGGAGTTCTTGAGAGCAAATCTGTCCACTTTCCCACCCCCACCCCCAACACACACTGTAAGAAAAGACTCCAATAAATTGTTGTGTAACACATTCACATAATGTAACTAGGTAGAAGTTGCCAAGTAGCCAATATGCCTGGGATATCCTTCTTCCCTTAGGTTAAAAAGAACTGACTCTCATATGTTTTACCTACTTCATTTTACCATCCTTAGTTCCCTGGTATGGAATGTGGGTGTAAAGTCTGTTCCCTTGAGGTTTAGGGACATTGAAACAATGAAAGAGTAAGTAAACCACAGTTTATAATTGTCTTCCCTTCCCACTATAGGATAGAAATCTGGTTTATCTGCCATAGGACCAAAATAATATCTGCACAATCTCAACCCCTGCCCCCTCCTGGCCCAAAGTCCCTCTGCCTCTAATAAGGCTTTCCAGTTGCTTTGATTTTTTAAAAAATGTCTTTTGATGTGTGTAGGATGTGCGCCAGGAAGGTTAAATATTACCCAAAGAGTTCTAAAATGCAATCTCTTAATGGATTGGATCAGCTCCATTTGCTGCTAATAAAATAAATGCTTGTTGGATAGGATTAGATTGCTAAAATGCCAAGAGAGCCTTGAGCTGGAAGGCTGGTATTACCACTTTGGCTTATGTGGTTTGAGCCTTTTAGGGACACAGCGCTATTGCAACCCTTAAACTTATGGGGTTGTGCCCCATGGTTTCATACACAAGGGGCAGGGACTGTGAAAAACAGCCATCATTTAGTGACCCAATCCATTGGAAATATGAGTAATACCTAATCTCGGTTCTATGTCCACTTAAAGAAAGAACTATGAGTCAGCAACTATCCAAAAGACATTTAAAAACAAAAGAAAAAATTGAGACCATTGTCGTTTGCAAAGAATACTTTGGAGAAACTTAAAGTGATCTTTCAGCTTCCTCAAATAGATTGTCTTCCAGGAAAGTAATTTTGCCTTCCTGATGAAAATCAAAAGGGCTGTCATTATCTGGCTATTAAATATTTAAGAATATACCCATCACCTTCTAGGAACTCCCACATCACCAAACTAATCTTTGAAAGGATAAAAATATAATGTTTTAAAATTTTAGCACAAATTGATGTGGATTGTTGTTTAGTGTTAAATCATAATATATATATATACATATATTTTTTTTAAATCAACTACTTTTTGCTTCCCGATATCTCCATCTATTCAGAAAAAAAAGCTTTTGGACACATATATCTAGTCAGGAATTCAATGAAGCAGGACTGTTTTGGGTACACTTTCCCATGAGATTTGTACATTCCTTCTGCTAAGGGATTCAGAAAATTCAAACAACTCCTCCAAGAGATTTCACTGGAATGAGAGTAGTAAAAAGATGCCCATGCCATTTTTACTTAAATGAATCCCTGGCATCGGACAGAGGCAAAGTCACCTTCAAGGCATAATGCACACTCTTCTGAATTATATGGATGTCATAGTGAATGTAGTACCTAGACCCAGATGAGATCGTAATACTTATGGAACATAAGGTGTTTTGCATATTTAGCCACCCTCTTTGGCTGAAAAGTGTTGTAATCACCATTTCACAGATGGGAACCACGATACAAAAGGTTAAGTAAGTGACTTGCCCAAGATCACAGAGAGTGTTTATGTAGAAGACTTTTGACAAAAGAACTCCAGAGGCCTGACCTCATGTCTTGGGACAAGGTTGAGTCTAACTTAAGTGAGTTCCAAGGCTGACATTAATCAATTAAAATAGCAGGCCAATTAGAGTCATTTTTTTTAATGTTAGTCACTTCTGTATCTAAAGGATAACTTCATTTTAAGAGCATGTATTTCTTAAACTTGTTCTTAGTCCAAATGAAGACAACTTCATTTTTTTTAATTAAAAATTTCCCAACATGCCACAAAACTAAAACAGATGAAATATTAGAATAGCCAGAAAAATATTTATTTTGTTAGTGAAGATCATGAGTTTCTACTCATAATAGAAAAGTACTAGCTCATCAGCAGCCAAATACCTCAGGGGGTCATTGTGTACATGCCAGTCAAAGCTGGAAAAAGGTCATATTTCCACTTTGCAGCCTGATCCCCACAGCTCAAGGGTATCGATCCCTAATATTTTAGCAAATGAGAATTTGATATGAGTTCTCTAAGCTGCAGAGGTCTTGTTGAGAAAAAAAGAAAATTTAAGAAAATATCAACAGCAGAGGTCCTTGACCTCAGAGGAAAATCAAAGAGTAGTGATTCAAAAATGTATTATCTGAGTACAATAAAATGATTAGAGGCTGTTAGTGATGTCCTACTTGGCCCCTTCACCATAAATGGAATAGAGTCCCACAGGATGCTTACCTGGCATTCCTTGACCTGAGAAGGGACATTAGAAGTACTGTATAAACTTTTGTCATTCATTCAGCAAAACATATGGATTCTTTATCAGCCAGTAAACATATGCAAACTCTTATTAGTGCCCTGATTTACATATGAAATTAATGAGGCAATGAATTGGTCAAGATAACTTGGCAAATACATCTTAGGGGCATTCACATAGTGTTTACTGATTAATAAGATATCAATGATGTGTCCCATCTGAGTTAAATGACAAATTCACAAACAGTTAACAAAAAAAAAAAAAACTCCAGCTTGTAACATGAATATATAGAGATATGTCAGGATATCCACTGACCTTGACTGGAGATAAATTTCATTTTTGGATACAGAGGGATGTGTTTTTAGTAGAAATGAAAACAGTTTCCCTCTCATAGGACTCTCCAGCTAAGAGTGTTATCACCTGACGGAGTTGCCTAGCTTAGAATAGGCAAGCGATGGGAATTCCCCAGCACGGACAGAACCAGGAAAAGCTGCTCCAAAGATGACTTTTTAAATTGGGTCCTTCCACTTTCCAGGCCTCCCAGACAACTGAAGAGTCTCGTAGCCAGAGACATGAGCAATAAAGTAGGACCACGGCACCAAAGAACAGAGAAACAGAGGAATTCAGAGAGATTCTGGCTAATCAATTCCATGGCTAAGGTCAAAAGGAAATAATAAAAGAAAAAATAGAGGAGGAAAGAAGACTTTGGGGAGGCAAGTTAAAATCATGACATCATGACAATGATAAACTTAATTGGAAAGGAAAACAGAAACAAAAAAATGAAGAAAAATTCCCAAGCAGCAACATAACACTCAGTTCCTAATTGAATTTAACAATAATATTACTGATAAGAATCAAATGTAATTAAGGAAATGATTTTTTAAAAGAAAAGAATAGCAAAAGGTGATGAAAGTATTTTTTAAGCTCAATCATCTATTCAACTGAATCTATTTTCTTAAATAATGAGTGAAAATGGGAATTGAACTATGGAAAGAAGTATACCTTGACCATATTTCTTGTGTGATCTTGAAGAGGGGCGATGTTAGCATATTTCTATAAACTTGATTGGCATTTCTATGCCCTCTCCACTTTCCCCATCATCTGACCTCAACTGACCTAAGAAGAGCGCCTTCCTGGCATTTTCTCCCTTTCACCATTACCTGCCGAAGGTTGCGGGTCACTTTGACATCGTGCCAGGCGTTGTCATTGAACTTGCCATTCACGGGTTCCACAATGGCCTCAAAGGCCCCTGACCCGAGGTTAATGACTAAGGAGACCGCACCATCTTTCAGCGCCAAGTTGACATAATCAGCCGATTTGCCCGTGTGCAAGATGAGCCCATTACGCTGCCATGTCTTAAAGGAAAGGGTGATCTCGTCGCTGCTGCTCTGGATTGGGTTCTGAGACAAGTCGTAGCACAGGTACTCCGAGCCCCGGAAGGTGGCCACATTTTCATCTCGTGCTGTAGACAGAGAAGAGTAGGTGGGAAAGAAAATATAGTGAGTACTTGGGTAGCTGGACTCAAGTCTGTTATGGGTGCCAAAAGAACATATTCAGAAGACATCAATAGCCTAGTAATAATTTACCTTTGCTCTAATTGCTGCATGTAATACTGAAAAAGCCAGAAACCATTTTTAGTATTCATTCATTTAAACAAAAGCCACACTCAGTAGGTTGTGAGGTGGAACTTCTGAACATCGAAGTTAAAACAGATAAAGATGCTGGTAGAGGAGAAATCCAACATGTTTATCTTCTTTGTCCATTTGATTTTTGTATTCCTACGTGGGAAAAGATGTTTATTTAACTAAAAATTCAGGAGATGAGTGTTCACACAGTTGTTTTGCCACTGACTTGTAATTACTATCCAATGCCTCAGCTCTCTTCATTTGGATAATGGAATGAAATGGTGTTTTTGAGCTTTTATCTCTGTCGATACATAATAAATAAATGCATTGATCAATTAAATTACTTTGGGCTAAAACAAATTTTTTTCACTATTATAAAGTGCTCTCTATCACAGAGATCTCTTGCAAAGATGAAGGCAAGATCTCAACTTCATGATTCTGTTTATTTAACAACTAGATAACCTATTTTCCATTCTATACACAAATTACTTTAGCAATAAGTTTTACTTTCCATGAGGGATCTTTGATTAGAGCTTTCTTCCCCAAATCAAGTCATATACAACCTAACTATAACTTAGGAGAATGTAAATTTCTTGAGAGTAGTGATTATTCTATTCTTTGTATTGATAGACATCATGTCTAGTACATAGTAGCTGAGAAAACTTCCTGATATATAGCAGATGCTCCATAAATCTTCTATCCATTATAAATGCTTATTGATTTTATTAATAGTAGATTGCTTAGTCCTATGGCAATTCCTGAAGAATACAAAAGTTGTGATTTGTTCAAGATCAAAGCACCAGAAGCAAGATTTGAATCCAACCCTAATTCCACTCCCAGAATTTTATAGACAAATTCATTTTCCATAAAATAACTTTACATAAACATTTTTGCCAATTTTGTAAAGGAGATTTTTGTTAAGGTATAGGTTTGACTAGATGACCACTGAGGCCTCATTCACTCTTTAAAGGGAATCTAAGCTACTCAGGGCAGTTAGGTGGCACAGTGGATGGAGTGCCAATTATGAAATCAGGAAGACCTGAGTTCAGATCTGTCTTCTGCTGTATGACTCAGCTATATGAAACAGCTGTAAAACCCTGGGCAAGTCATTTAACCTCATTTGTTTCAGTTTCCCCATTTGTAAAATGAGCTGGAGAAGGAAATGGCCAACCATTCCAGGATCTTTGCCAAGAAAATCCTAAATGGGGTCATAAAGGGTCAGAGACAACTGCTGCTTAGGTGGGGGAAAGGTTGGCATCATTCTAAATTAATGTTCTGCAACTCTTTCTAGATGAAAATCCTAGATTGAAGTGATCTTTTTTCAGAAATTAATGTCGAGGAACAAATACAAAGAATGTGGGGAGAAGCAGGGCAGGAATACAATGTTTTAACAAGTCCACTTGTTAAAGTTATAAATAAGCCTTTCTACCTATTGTAACAAAATCTTCTCCATGTGTTAAAATCCATTTGAACCTCTACAAATCTAAAGGTAATGAAAATCCAGAACTGAGGGTGATGAATAGAAGGGATTATCATTGTTAAACTATTTTCCAAGACCACAGATTTTAGAAATACTGCATACACAGTCAGCAGCCACCCATGTGTGGGTCTGGTTATTTATAAGCACACACATTCACTCTGGAGCAATTAGATTGCATCTTTGGAGCAACAAAGAAGGTATCGGTCTTCCTCCTTGGGGACTTTTTGGGGGCATGTACAAATGAAATCACTGGATCTTCCTAGAAGAAAGGACCCCTTTCATCTTCCTCTCCACCCCATTTTCTCATAATGCCCTAGCCATGGTAGCATCACAGAAATACAGAGTTGCTAGGCACTTTAGAGTTTGCCTAGTATAAATCATACCCAAATAGAAGACTAATAATCAAGCACTTGGAAAAAAAATCATCATCTAGCCTTTGCCTAAAGACCTTGAGTAAAAGCAAACCAATTACCGCCCCCCCCCCCCCACACACACCAAGGGAGCCCATTTCATTTTAGATAGCTCTAATCATGGAAAGGTTTTTTTCCCCTTTACTTTGTCTCTTTGCAACATCCCTTTATTACTCCTAGTCAACTCTCTGGGGCCAAATAAAAGAAGATAATCCCTCTTCCACTTGACAACCTTTGAAGTAATTGAAGACAGCTATTATATCCCCCTCAGAAAAAGAAAAAGAAAAAACAATTTTTCCTCCTTCAAGCTACTTGGACTTATGATAGACATGTGATCAATGTTGTTGACATTATTGACTGACAGCTGGGCAACCTTGCATTTTGAGAAATGTATCATTCTGTTTGTCCTGATGTAAAATAAAAGGAGAATGAAATGCTCCCTTTTTCATGCACAATATTTCATTTCATCAGCCCTGCATCGCTTTGGAATCTTGTCTCCTAAGAAGCAATGTTCCTTACTCTTAAAAAGGGATAAGGTTACATGTAAAGTAGGCAAAGGGGTCATGCAGGAAGGGAGTTGGAATAAAATTAACCCTGCTTTTGCATCAGTGACAGTTTGTAATACCTATGGGCTGGTATATGAGCTGTGTATGGGCTGGCTTGAGAAGGATAATTAACTGGACCGACAAAGGACTCTTTAGCTGTAGGTACTGTTTATTGACCAATAACTAAAAATCAATTACCCTGAAAGATTTGGCTCTGATTTTCATTAGTCAATAATGCAACTACAGTACGTTTGGATTCCCCAGTGGAGCCTTGAACCCAATGGGACGTGACCAGGTTGTTAAATAAGAAGTTGGGCCTGAAGTGGAAAAAGGATGGCAATCAAAAGTGTGAGGGATGGGGGTTCTGGTAGCATACTCCAACTAGAGATGTGCTCACAGAAGAGTCCATTTCACATCACTGCTGCGAAGAAGCCATCAGAGGCGCCTCATTAACCAAAAGAAGTTGCCAGCAAGGCAACTTCAGATGTGCTGTTTCCTCCCTAGCAACATGAGGTAAACAAGGGGGAGGGTTTTTTACTCTCTGTCCAAGTTACATCCATGCACCTATTCTCCCTGGCTTATTAACCATAGCCAAGAACTGTTAAGCTCAGCTCCTTATCCATCATCACAACCCTCATTGAAACACTTACGGAAAATAAATTATACTTCCTAACTTGATGAAGTAGGACAAGTCCCTTCTCTTTGTTTTTTTTTGTTTTGTTTTGGTTTTGATCTTCATAATAGCACCATTTTCTCAGTCACTCAGGCTCAAAACCCCCACAATTTGATTCCTTCTCCTTTGACTCACATATTCAAAGAATTCACAGGTCCTATCGAGCTGGCCACAGCCATATTTTTCACCTTGCCCTTTTCTATTTTCTTTGCCATTACCATCCTAATCACATTCCCCAATGACCTCTAGCCCAGATTACTCAATCATTTTCTGACTTGTCTCTTCGTCCCCTAATTTCTCCCTCTTTTAATCTACCTTATGTATTGCTTCCAATTTAGTCACTGTTAGATGTTGCCTCAGAGCTTATAGAATTACAAATTTGGTATTATAATGTATCTCAATACCATTTGACTGAAGCATCCCATTTTATTGATGAGAAAACTGAGGCCCAGAGAAAGTAAATGATTTATCTAATATCATATAAGCAGTAAGCATCAGAGGCAAGATCTGAATCCCAGTCCTCTGACTCTAAAATATATGTACTTCCCACTGTACCATATGTACTAGTTTTAGAATCAGAGGTCTTGGTTCAAATGCTACTTCTTAGGCTGATTCCTAAGCTAGATGGATTGTACAGAGGATAGAGAGCACTCAGCGTGGCATCAGTAAGGCTTATCTTCATGTGTTCAATCCATTCTCAACCACCTACTAGCTGTGTGATCATGGGCAAATCATTTGACCTTGTTTGTTCTAGTTTCCTCATCTGTCAAATAAACTAGAGAAGGAAATGGCAAACCACTCCAGTATCTTTGCCAAGAAAACACCATAGGGGGTCATGAAGAGTCAGCTAGAGTGAACAACAATAAATTCTAAAAGAGAAAAAAAGACTGATCATAGCTCCCCTTTGATCAAAACATTTTGAGATTTTTTTCTTGGCTTGAAAAGTACAAATTATTTTGCTTGACATTGAAGTCTCTTCACAATTTGGTCTAGACCTGTTCTACCCACTTTATTTACCAGTATTCCCCCTTGCACTGAAGGATACCCAATATTCCTGCAGAAGATATAATTTGAGCTGAGTCAGGAAGGATTCCATGGAAGTCAGGAGATAGATGGGAGAAGGGAGAGCATTCCAGACAGAGGATGGAGTGTCATGTTCAAGGAAAATCAAATAGACTGGTATAAATGAATCCTAGAGTTCATGAAATCTAGAAAAGTGCAAAAAGATTGGAAAGGAAGCCCACTGTATGAAGAGCTTTAAAAACCAATTAGAATATTTAATTTTTTACATTGGAGATAAAAGAGGAATGATGCTAGAGTTTATTGCGTAAGGACAGGGAAATGACAAGGTCAGATCTGCACCATAGGAAATTCTTTTGGTCAACAGAATGGATTACAGATTGGAGTGGAAAGAGACTTGAAGCAGGAACACCAGTTAAGAGGCTATGACAATGAGGTCCATCAGATCCAGAGTGATGACCTTTTGAGTAGAGAGAAGGGGGTGTAGACAGGAAATATTGTGAAGCTAGGGACAAAACAACATCAGACTGGACATGCAGGATGAGAGAAAGTGAAGAATCAAGGATGGCAACAAGATTGTAAGCCTGGGTAAATGGGAAAATGGCAGTGCTCTCAACAGTAACAGAAGAGTTGGGAAGAATTAAGTGTTTGGTTGGGGGGAGATAATCTCATCCTGAAGCATTCTGTAAACTCATCATACAGAAATGATCCTTATTTTCCAAATTAACAATAGCACTTTGTATCTCTCATTACATTTTCACATTCCACCTTATTTTTAGTTTATTTCTCTCATCATCTTTTCCCCCAACCAGACTGTCAATTCCATGAGAGAGCAGGGACCACATCTTATATCTTACTCATTTTTCTATCCCTCCCAGTGCTGAGCACAGTCTCTTAAACATAAAATTTGCTGAATTGAAACCTGAAAGTGAGTAATCAAATGCAATCATCATCGCTAAGCATTTTCTCAGAGGCCCAGATTTCCAAAGAGCTGCATACATGATCAACAGCCACCTCTGTGATTATGCGTGTGGTCCTTGGCTCAACATATGGTACATTATTGGGCATATTCAATAAACATGCAAATCAAACTTTGTAGGCCCACTCAATTAAGATAACTGGGTAGGAAAAGAGCACTTTTAAAGATAAGTCTAAATTAATCACAGAGTGCACTTCTAAAGGAGAAATGTTTGACACAGGGTAATAAGATAAGGAGGAGCAATTTAGCATACTAAAGAGTGCTTAATATTTTATGCTTGAATATTAATTTACCTAGAAGCCACCATGGTATAGTGAATAGAATGGGAGAGTTGAAACTAGGAAGATCTGTATTCAAATCCAGCTGGTGATACTTAGTAGCTGTATAACCCTGGACAAATCCCTTAACCACTGTATTTCCCTAGGGTTTATTTTCTAAGTCAGGGCAAGGTGATGATCTACATTCATAAAGGGATTCTCACATCTAGAGATCTAGAGCCTCCCATCCAGGTAAAATTACAGCCCTTTCTCATAGTTCTATACATTCATTCACATCAAAGAACCCTTTAGGGTATTCAAAAATAGGGACTTTCATTTTTTTTATTTCTTTTTTTTAATTTTATAGTATTTTATTAGATCATTTCCATGCATTATTCATTAAAGACAAAGATCATTTTCTTTTCCTCCCCCCCACCCCCCGTAGCCGACACGTGATTCCACTGGGTATCACATGTGTTCTTGATTCGAACCCATTGCCATGTTGTTAATATTTGCATTAGAGTGTTCGTTTAGAGTCCCTCCTCTGTCATGTCCCCTCAACCGCTGTAGTCAGGCAGTTGCTTTTCCTCAGTGTTTCTACTCCCACAGTTTGTCCTCTGCTTATGAATAGTGTTTTTTCTCCTAGATCCCTGCAGATTGTTCAGGGACATTACACCGCCATTAATGGAGAAGTCCATTACATTCAATTATACCACAGTGTATTAGTCTCTGTGTACAATGTTCTCCTGGTTCTGCTCCTCTCGCTCTGCATCACTTCCTGGAGGTCGTTCCAGTCTCCATGGAACTCCTCCATTTTATTATTCCTTTTAGCACAATAGTATTCCATCACCAACATATACCACAATTTGCTCAGCCATTCCCCAATTGATGGGCATCCCCTCGTTTTCCAGTTTTGGGCCACCACAAAGAGCGCAACTATGAATATTTTTGTACAAGTCTTTTTGTCCATTATCTCTTTGGGGTACAGACCCAGCAGTGCTATGGCTGGGTCAAAGGGTAGATATTCTTTTGTCACCCTTTGGGTGTAGTTCCAAATTGCCCTCCAGAATGGTTGGATGCCCTCCAGAATGGTCAGTTCACAACTCCACCAGCAATGAATTGATGAGGGACTTCCATTTTATAGATTATTTTAGACAGTTAAGTGATGCAATGGATAGAGCATCAGGCATGGAGGCTGAACAACCTGAGTTTAAATATAGCCTCAGACACTTACTAGCAGTGTGACCCTCTGCAAGCAACTTAATCCTATTTGCCTTTGTTTCTTGAAATGTAAAATGAGCTGGAGTATTTTTGTCAAGAAAACCCCAAATGGGGTCATGAAAAGTCAGAAATGCCTGAGAACAACTGAACAACAATAACACATATTATTCTGAGGTAACCCTCTGTATCAGGATTCAAGGTAGAAACCGAATCCTGGAGAAACTAATTCTAGTTCAGAACTATGTCTTTCTTGGTCAAAGAATCCATACTAATCACACACTGTTAGAGACAGAAGGAAGGTTGGAGATTGTCTAGCCCAATTCTTTCATTTTTAGACTTAAGCAAATTAATGCAGAGGAAGGTTAAATCATTTTCCCAAGAACATAGGACTTGCCAGTGGGAAAAATTGAAGGAAGCTGAGATGTTCTCAAATTATTTCCTCATTCAATATGAAGAATAACAGTCTATGATGTTCCCCGTTCCTCTCATTTCATGCACACCTTTTACTGATGTTGTATGGTTCACTACAGTACTCCCAAAAGCCCTGCAGAGCTCTGGAGAGCCTTTGAGGTCAGCTACAGAACATCCAGATCTCAAAGGAACTGAACAGGTAATAAATACATTGTACTCCTATGAATCTCATTTATTGATTCTCAGTCTTGACCTGACCCTTTTGGAATGTTACTCTGCTCCCTCATTCCCTCCCCTATTCAGAGCATGTATATTTCATTCCTTTTGAGTGAAGAAATCATGATAATGACATTGGTATGGAGAGAATGCAGCAAAAAATAAAACAAGAAATAAAAGGGAAGTGAGAAGATGCTTATGTAAATCACATGCATATTTATGCTAATGTTGATGCAATTAGACCAGGGAAGATTCTATAGCCAAGTGTTACCCTATGCAAATATCTAGTGAAGACTGCTTCCTTGGTTCTTCCATCCACAACTTCCCAAGCTCTCTGTTCAATAATGAATTTACTTCCCTTGTCTCAGATTTGGTTGACAAAAATAACGCATCTCCATCTGTCCTACTCTTCCCTTATGTCAAAGGCCAATAAATTGTTGGAAGCCTCAGTCTGAATCATGCATAAGGTAATTGGAATGATATCAAAAAATGGCTGAGGATTTTTCAAAAGAAAAGAATTGTGACCTGTGCTAACAGGGGAAAACCAAATTATAAATAAATAAATCCTGTAGTCTTTGTGCCTATAGAAAGAATTGGACTGGGTTGCCTAAACTCAGAAAAAAGAGGGCAAGCAGGGCTCCTTACCATGGTGCTGTTCTTTGATGATCTGTTTGTCAACCCCTGAGAACCTCCTGAAGACAAAGGCAAGGAATGGGGAGAAGGATGATAGGGAGCAGGAGTGTGGAGGAGGTGATGTGGTCAGAAGTTCCATCTAAGGAGCAGCAGACTACTTACTTAAGTCTACACTTAACAAGTCCTAGATCAGTTCTAGACTCTCTGAGAGGAGAGAAACCAGGAGGGTTAATACTTCATGGAAAATGCTGACCTTCAGAGCTGGGGAAAGGTAAATTAGGCCCCAAGGAGCTAAAGAAATCTCCATGCAAATTATGACCATTATTTATGTGAATTATTAAAAGGTTATTTCCTTTGGGTGGTATTTTGCTTTTTTTTCCTTATTTTTCTTTTTGACCTAGACCTTTGATTTCATTAGAATAAGGAACTCCCAGTGAGAAAACTCACTCAACCAACACACTATCACCAACTAATCTGGAACTTATTCTTAGAGAGTTGCTTGGGAACATGGAGATTAAGTGACTTGTCCAGAGTAACACAGTGTGTGTAAGAGACAGAACTCAACACTAGGTCTTCTGGTCTCTAAGGTTGGCTCTCAATCCACCATGTTTATCAAATTAAACAATTAATTTTTGAAGAAAAGAAGTGAAATCTCACTCCATCCATGGAATTTGTCCATTGGAAGTACTCTGTCCCTGCAGTCTCTCCTTCTGTGTGGATGGCTCCTCTTAGAACTTTCACTTAAGGAGGTAGCCAGGCCAGCCACATTTCTTTCCTCTCTAAGTTATATTCTAGACTTCCTCTACCATGTCCCCGACACAGGTACCTTTGTCTCCCCAATTCCTTTATGCATTGTCTTCTTCCATTAGAATGTGACTTTTTTTGTGCCCTCCATGAGGGCAAAGAATGTCTTTCTTCTCGTATTTGTATTCCCCCATGCTTAGCACAAAACCTGGCACATAGTAAACATTTAATAAATGTTGTCTACTGTCTGAAGAAAAACATAAACAAGAGAAATATTTAGATTTAGATTTAGAGGATTTAGAGATGGTAGATGATCTCTTGATCATCTCTTTCAGAACTGCAAATTTTATAAAGGGCAAAACTAAGATCCATGGGGGTTGTGATTTACCCAAGGTCACATAGGTTAAGATTGCAGCTCCAATTAGATGGTAAATGTAGCATCCATTTCATACCTTGTAGTGCCTCTTGTAACCCACAGCTAAAAGAGGTTGAACTAATTGATCTCCCAGGCTATCACTATAATTGTCCTTCCTCTCTTTCCCTACTGAAGGCCCAGCTATTTCCTTATCACCTTGGAGGTGACTCAGTCTATGGCTATCAATAGGCCTAACGGAATGCGACAGGCCAAATAATTACAGCAATGCATTTTCAAGGCCAATCAAATTTCAGGACTATTTAAAATCATGCAAAATCTGTTTCTGAGACTTCTGGCTACATCTAAGCCTCAAAAGGCTAAGGGAGACAATGCAGTCACCTTGTATGGATACGAGCTAAATAGAGGGAGAAAATGAATGCAGAGAATTATGTAACAGCATAAAGAAGCTTAGCATTCTGTTATGACTTGGCAACCCAGAAGCATTGACTTAGCTAATGGCCTGTTTAGATACATATAAATTATATTACCCTGAAGTTTACAATCAATTCCATAAGTGTTCAAATAAAATGTCATCCTCACCGCATGAAAAACATAGCTAAACTCTATGTACAACAGTCATTTTCATGTTATTTGTAAATGTCTGATGGATTAAATAGTGCATGCTTTGTGGACTTGTAAAAAGCAGGATATTAAATTCAGTTTACATAGGTATGTAAAATAGTGGTCTTTCAAATGATTTGCTAATGTAAATACTGATGTACTCCTGGTATTAAGGAAAGTTCATTCAATTTGTATACAAAAAAAAAAAAAGCCTGTCAATTTATATAATATCGTACCATATTTGGAGTCAGTAAAACTGGGTTCAATTTTTGCTTTATCCATCAATATCTATCTGACCATGGACAAGTTACTTAATGTCTCTGGGCATCAGGTCTCTCTTCCATACAATGAGATGATTGGGTCAGATGTTCTGTAAGGTCCATTTGAGCTTTCACTTGCTGACCTCTATTTTTATTAAAAACTTCATCACATGTTAAAATATTTTCTTTAATTAATGCTTATCAAACTTTTCCCCAAAGAGTTATGGAACAACATGACCAATATGGAAATGTGTCTTGCAAAATTGCACATGGTACAACCTAGATCAAATTGCTTACTGGCTCTGAGAGGGGGATAGAAAAGTGAGGGAGAAGATTTGGGACTCAATATTTAGAAAATGAATGTTAAAAATACATATAACATATATACATATTATTGGGGGAAATAAAAAATATTTTAAAAAATAAGTGTGGAGGGAAAAAAGCCACTGATCCACTTCATCGAATCTTTAATGACTATGAAAACAAGACAGTATCCCCTGGTGACCTGGAGAGTTTTGTTTCATGTGGACCCCAAAGTTGGTTGTCACCACCAGATCCTATTTTTCTGTCTTTGTGGAGGCAATTGTCTATTTCATTCAATCAATGTTTATTGAGTACCTGCTTTGTGCTAGGATACCTACTCTGCTTGGGGATACCAAGGATGAAGCAATCCCTACTTATAATGAACATATATGCTCATTGGATAGACAATAAATACATATAAACACACATAGAGCATAAATATAAAGTGAATAGAGATATAGCAAAAGTAGTCAAATATAGTTATAGTTTGGGCACTTGTAGTTAAGGAGATCCAAAAAGGCTTTATGAGGAAGATGGTGTAGCACTCCAAAAAGAAAATTAGCCAAACTCTGTGGGCTCATTAATTAGAACCTTGAATCTTATACAAAGACAAGATATTGTTTATAGTATCCTTGATTATTTCCTTTAGAATCTGCAAGGCAGTAAAGAACAGTGAAACAATTGAACAGTAATTTTTTAAAAAGCAGCTAGATGGCATAGTGGATAAAGTGCCCAGGTTGAAGTCTGGAATACACATGTTCCTAAATTCAAATCCAGCCTCTGACCCTTTATAGTTATGCGACCTGGGCAGTTCATTTAACCCTGTTTACCTCATTTTCCTCCTCTGTCAAATAAACTGCAAAAGTAAATAAGAAACTACTCTAGGATCTTTGTCAAGAAAACCCCAAATAGTATCATGAAAGGTTGGACAAGAATGAAAAGGTATAGTAGAAATAGCAATGAACTTAGAAACTAAAGAGATGAGTTCAGTCTCAGTTCTTCCATGAAAACAGCTGTGTGCCCATAGTCAAAGTCAGACTATTGTTTCATCTTCCTCATCAATAAGATAAGCTTAGAATAGGGGTGTCAAACTCTAACAGAAACAGGCACCACTAGCCATAATGTTAGAGGCTCTAAAATTTAGTATTATCTGTGTTTTATTGTACATTCTTTAATTTTATTAACTATTTCCCAATTACATTTTAATCTGGTTCAGGCCAGTCATGAGAGTGTTGCATAGCCATGGAACATGATCTTTTTGTTGTTTTTGTTGTTGTTGATTCAAGTTCTCTTTTTTATTTTTTTTTATTTTATTTAGTCAATTTAGAAGATTATTCCTTGGATACAAGAATCATATTCTTTCCCTCCTTCCCCTCCCCCACCCCTTCCCATAGCTGACACACAATTCCACTGGGTATTACATGTGTCCTTGATCAGAACTTATTTTGGTGTTTGCACAAGGATGTTCATTTAGAGTCTACATCCCCAACCATATCCCTCAGACCATGTATTGAAGCAGTTGTTTTCCTTCTGTGTTTCTACTCCCACAGTGTTTCCTCTGAATGTGGATAGTATTCTTTCTCATAAATCCCTCCGAGTTGTTCAGGATCACTGCATTGCCACTAATGGAGAAGTCCATTACATTCGACTATACCACAGTTTATCAGTTTCTGTGTACAATGTTCTCATAGAACATGATCTTGATACTTCTGGTCTAAATGTTCTCTAAATTCCCTTCTAGCTCTTAAGATTCTGTTTCGGGATACTTGGGTTTTAGCCTCAGTTCTGTCACATCCTGAATAAAGTAACCTTGGAAAAGTCATTTGTGTTCTGTGTGTCAATTTCCACAAGTATAAAGTGAAATATGTATTACCATAAGAGGTAATTTTAATTATAAAAAATCCTTTGAAAATCACAAGATGGGGGCAGCTGAGTAGCACAATGGATATAGCACTAGGTCTGGAGTCAGGAGAACCTGACTTAAAAGCTGGCCTCAGACATTTCCTAGCATGACTCCAGGTAAATCACTTAACCCAATTGCTTAGCCCTTGTCACTTTTCTATCTTAGAACTGATACTAAATTATCCACTTTCAGAGGAAAAACTGTGGGAGTAGAAACACAGAAGAAAAACAACTGCTTGAATACATGGGTTGAGGGGATATGGCTGGGGATGTACACTCTAAATGAACATCCTAATGCAAACATCAACAGCATGGAAATAGGTTCTGATCAAGGACACATGTAATACCCAATGAAATTGCTCATCGGTCCTGGGAAGGGAAGGGAGGGAAATAATGTGATTCTTGTAACCAAGGAATAATGTTCTAAATTTACTAAATAAATTCAAGAACTAGAAAATAAAATAAAATAACAAAAAAAATAATTGATACTAAGGAAGAAAGGAAGGGTAAAAAAGGATAAAACATCATATGCAAATGTAAATTATTGTTATACATCTTTTGGACCCACATATTTTAGAACCAGGAGTCTAACTAGCAAGGTCAAGCAGGAATCATACTAATATATCTTAGTCAATTCCCATTTTTTCTATCTAGAGATCAATTCTCAGACCTTTTTACCTCCTTTCTTTCCATACTGACACTGTACCCTTTATTCCAATACACAAGCACATGCACACACACACACACATACACACAAAAAATTGCACATATATATATATATATATATATATATATATATATATATATACACACACACACTGTGAAAACCCATCCATAATGACCAGGTGAGTGCCAAGTACATAACAACTCCTTGACTTTGCTAATTAAAGACTTTTTTTGAGGATAAAAAAGATATATACAAATTTCTCTTCAAATTTCCTGTTCTATTACCACCTCACTAAACATTGTCCTAAGTTCTCAAAGAATATGCCCATAGAGCAAAAACTTTTACAAGTCTTAATAAGCTAAAAACACACCCACACATGTATATTTGCACACATGCCTACAGAAAGATAACAGTAGTATTCTAGTAAATCATCTTGACCTCCTATATCTGTCAATATAAGTCATATGACTGATTTAATCAATATACACTAAGTGCAGAGTATTAGTGATACACACAAAAAACATTTTATATATTTTATCCTAGTAGAAATAAGAACCCCCTGGAACTTATTAAGCTAGAGAGAAACATAATCAGACATGTAGTTTGGGAATTTTAGTTTCTCAGTTGGGCAGAAAATGGACTAGAGAAGGAAGAAACTGAAGACTAGGAGGCCATTTAAAAGGCTATTGTGGGGCAGATGGATGACTTAATGGATAGAGGGTCAGTCTTAGAGTTGGGAGGTCCTGGGTTCATATGTGTCCTCAAACAACTCCATTGCCTTAACACTCTTCTGCCTTGGGATGGATACTTAGTATTGATTCTAAGATAAAAGGTAAGTTGTGGATTTTTTTAAGGCTATTTTAATAGTTATGGGAAAAGGTGATGAGGGGTCTGTGCTAGAGTGGAGAGAAGGGGAAAGAAGTGAGAGCTTTTTTGGATATGGGAAAAGAATGAGGATTAAGAGGCAACTAACAACATTGTAAACCTGGGTGACTAGAGGGATGGAGGCGCCCTCAGTAGAAACAGAAAAATTATGAAGAGTGAAAGAAAGAGTTTGGGGAAAAGACAACGAATTCTAATTTAGACATATTGAGTTTCTGATAAGTAAAGGATGTCTAATTGAAGATGTACAACAGAGAGTTGGTAATGAAGGGCTGAAGTTCCTCTAAGTGGCTAGGACTAGATGTATAGATTTTGTAGTAATCAGCATAAAAGTGGTTGTTTGACACCCAGGAATCAATGATTTTGCCAAGAGGATCAAGCACACTGGACCTGACATTTATATATGAGTCTCAACAAGATAGTAATGTTAGACCACAGAGTGGAGCTAAATTCATAGAAGTAGGTATTTAGACCTCTAGCTCTTCAGTGGCCAAGATAAAGAGGGAAAGGAATTGAGGCACAGGAGGGAAAAATTTCTTAGTAGAAGCAGGGGGTAAAAATCAAACTCAGGAAACCATACTAATCCCCTTCACCACAGGACTGCTAAAATTCAGTAATAGGAAACAAAACATTGCCATATGCTTACTGAAACACTAACATTTATGGTGTAGAACTGACCTCCCTGCAGCACGCATCATAGAGCAGGACACTCCAGAGCTGGAAATGTTAAGCTCTGAATGCATTTGAAAGGTGCTGACCAAATACCCAGAATGCTGACAGTCATATATTTTGTTTTCATCTACACTTTTTGTCCTTCAAATCAGTCTATAATGCAGCTGTGTGGTACTTTCACAGAGAGATAACCTTGGCTATCCATAGGACTTGACGGATCCAACACAGTCCTTCCTGCCAGGCAGAGGGATTACCAGTGACACCATTTCCTGCTGTTTGCCTTTCCTAAATACTAGTAGCTTCAAAGCAGAAACTGGCAAAAATGGGCAGTGCAAAATTAAAAAAAAAAATGCTCAAATTGCATTTTGCCAAAGCATCACCCTTCTCTAGTACTTAGACAAAGTAGAAAAATCTCAGGCTATATGTCATCAAAAGCTCTCCCTCGTTCTGATTCTCGGAACACCCAGTAAGCGTACTTAGATGCCCTGTCTGCTCCTTCTTTGTCTGGCGAGACCAGTTGGCAATAAAAAGAAGCAGTGAGCGCAGAGCAGGTGGGATTGAGCTTCTGAATAGGACTTCAAGAAAGGGATTCCAACAATTTCTAAATTCAGCAACGCAGAGTTTTTGATCTGGAAGGGACCTTTAGAGTCTGTCTCATTTTACAGACATGGAAACAGGTACTGGGAAGTTAGGTAGTGTCCAGTCACACAAATGGCTCAGTCACACAGTTGAGACTACAAAGTCTCAAAATTGTAACCTTTGAAAAAGAAAAACTGAAACTGTGAAATAAAGGTGGAGAAGAGTCCAGTGGAGTGCTTTTCCTTTCACTGTTATTGTTTCCCTTTACTACCTCTTCCTATGGGCTCACATATTTGCTCTTCTAAGAAAGCTGAACACGTGCTAAGTATTACACACAGAGAGACAGACAGAAAGAGAGTTAGAGAGACACAGAGAGAGAAAGAGACAAAGAGAGACAGAGACAGAGATATCAGCAGTATCTGGTCTAGTAAATATTTTGACTTCCTATATCTGACACTGGGTCATATAATCAATTGAATCAATAGATAATAATTTATTAAGTCACTACTTTGTGCCAGGTATTGAGTGTGCAGGCATGTGCACACACACACACACACACACATACACACACACAGAAACTATTTCTAACTTCAGGGAACTTCTAGTGGAAACATATGTATGTCTCAGTGAAGAAAAGTAATGGGGGAAAGGAGGGAGAAGTGCATTATTATTTAGGGATATTATTATCTATCATTTAAAGTGCTGTGAAAATCCCTGGTCAGTTAGGCCCTGGCTTGACCATCTACCAAAATACCAAGTCACTGTGAATAAGACAGAAGGCCCCAATGCAAACAACCATTCCCTACCTAGCATTACATCATTATTATCTGTCAGTGACCTGAGTCATTGGCAGCATTCCCCAAAGAATCTATAGGTTTTGCTCAAGCTAAATAAAACCTATATAAAGCAGGGACTTCTTGCCAAAGAGCAGTGAAACTTAGCTGCCCAGCCTATACTGACTCATCTCTAGACTCCTCAATGGGATCATTGCTAATAAACACTATGTTGCATTTATAAACTGCTCTCTACTCTGTGGACCTCTCCTCTCCCCACTGGTATCAAAACCTGAAGTCTCCTGCTACTGCTAGGAAACCTTGCCTTAGGTCATAAATTGTTGTTTGACCTGAGGCCAGCCCTCTCAAGACATCATAGAAAAAGTAGTCAACAAGGGCTGGGAAGCTGGCACTCATGACCCAACCACAAAAACATTTTCCCTTTCCACCTTTCCACCTGACAGCAAAGTTGGGACTAGGAACTTTGTCCCTTTCCTTTTGTGCCTTAAGTGCTCGCTCGCTCTCTCTCTCTCTCTCTCTCTCTTTCTGTCTGTCTCTCTCACACACACACATAATTATCAGATGAAAGTACACTTAACAGTTATGAAAGAAGCTGGAGAGTCAAAGAGGCATTCCATGAGGAACAGCATATACAAAGACATGGGGAGAGAAGATGTAATGTGTAACTAACAGAAAGTAAGTCATTACAGCAATGAGAAGTATCAGAGAAGTTGTTATTTCTGTAAGGTTTGCAAAACTTGAGGAGGAAAAAAAGCATGATAATAATATCACTGGGGCAGATTTGTTGGATACAAGATATCATAATTCTGTTAGAATTTAGGTGAGAAATTTTGAAGTAAACATACATTATTATGTGTTAACAGCGCTAAGGAAGGGTTGCACATGTGATCACACTCTTGTAGTATTTCATTACCAATGTCCTCATAATGTCTTTTGAGAGATGAGAAATAATTCAGCTAAACATCTGGACGTTGTTGGCTAGAGAGGAGATATGGTCCCTAGAGGATAAATGGTTAAATGATCTACCTGCCTCCCTCCTGAACACCAATTTTTAAAAAGCAAACGATAACTGAACACTACAGAAAACATACTGGTATGCACTACCCTGCACTGTGAGCAAACACATCAACAATCATATTTCTCAGGGCCTTTTCCACCTCTAATCCTCAGACCTTCAGTATGGAAGATGCTGTAGAAAAATAAATGGTCCTTTCTCTATTGGCTGGGCTGCTCAATAGCCTGTGGATGCTTCTTGAAAGTGACAAGGAAGAAAATGGTAAATCAAGCTGTCACTGGAAAAGTAAACAGCTGCCATCCCAGAGAGGGAAACGGCTTCAGTCCAAGAAAGGACAGCCCAAAAAATGAAAGCTCCCTGAAATCCCAGAGAAACGCTGACAACCTCATTGTGATCAATGTCAAAGAAATGAAAGCTAAATTATTAAAAAATAATAGGTAACACATATAACCTTTTAAGGTCTACAAAGCAATATTTATGCATATATTACTATATACATTATAATATATAGAAAATGTGATATTTAATATACAATATATTATAGTATAATCTATATTATAATATATAAAACATATTACATATAATGCATGGTATATTCTATTATAAAAGTATACTATATGTTACTATGCTATATAGAACAGTACTAGTATATATTATATATAATGAACTATTTATACTACTATATCCATATATTTGTATCTTATAGCTTTACTACTCTATAGCCACCTATGTCCAGGTGTTTAGCTGAATTTTTCTTTGTCTCACAAGAGGCATTACAAGGAGATGGTTAATAGAAAGACTCCAAGAGCATGATCACAGGTGTAATTTTTAGCATTATTAACACATAACACCACATGTCTTCTCCAAACATCTCACCTAAATCTAACAGAATTATGGTACCTTGCATCTAACCAATCTACCTAAGTAATTTTATTGCCATGCCTTTTTTTCTTCCTCATCTCCTAAACAAGGAAATACCTCTATACAGCCTTTAAAACAAGGGATCATGCAGTTGTAGGGGAATCCTCCAGCTCTTAGGGCCAGACATTCTATTTTGGGACAACTTCTATTGCCAGGTCACTTTTTTCCCCTTTATATGAAAGTGAAATGGATCTCCTATCAATTTTACCTCATTGCCCCTGGTTCTGCCTTTTGAGGTCAAACAGAACAGACTGAATTCTTCTTCCCTGTGTGTATATTCTTCAAATATAAGATGGCACATATCATGTTCTCCCTAAGTCTTCATTTCTCAATATATCACCTTTTCCTTTAACCAATCCTAACATGGCAGAACCTCCAGTTGTCTTATCATCCCAGGTACTCTACCTATGCTATTCCAATTTATCAATATTTCTTCTAACATATAGTGCCTGGAACTGGATACAATATTCCAAATGTTGACTGACAAGTACAGATAGTAATCTTCTACTAATAAATCCTAAAACCAAATTCTGAATATGTTCAGTAGGGCACGTGAAAATGGTATTATTACCCTTTTAAAGGAGCATCAGTTCCTACACACAAACACATATACACATACATATAATACTAGTGTCCATCTCCATAATTGGTCAGGCAATCAAGGAAATGTTTTGAGCACTAAAAAACAAGTGATAAAATGTCTGGAAATGTAGGTGTGACAATGCCATGTCCCTGCTCCATGAGTTACCTATAGCTCCCAGGATCAACTATCAAGTCCTTTATTTGGCTTTTAAAACTCATCATAACTCTATTGCAAATATTAACATGAAAATAGATTTTGAACAATGATACATGTAAAACTCAGTAGAATTGCTCTTTAGCTATGGTAGGGGGAAGGGAGGAGGAGAGGGAAAGAACATGAATCATGTAACCATGGGAAAAAATTCTAAATTATTTAATCAAATAAATAAATATATTTTAAAGTCATCATAACCTTACCCCTTATTACCTTTCTAGCCTTCTTACATCTTACTCCCCTCCACATACTATACCATCCAGATATACTGGCTTATTTACCCTGGCAATGAGATAAAGTTGTCCTGAGATACATTTCACTTTCATATAAGGAAAAAAAGGGTGACTGGTGGTCAAAGTTGTCCCAAATGACAATGTCTAATCCTAAGAGATAGCAGATTCCTCCATAGTCACATGACCACTTATTGAGGCTTTCATAGAGGCACTTCCTTATTTAGGAGGAAAAAAGGCATGGTAATAATATTACTGAAGTAGAAAGAGTTTATTTATGACACTCCATCTCCTTTCTCTATGCATTTTACTGGCCTTTGCTCCCTATGTCTAGAAAGATGTGTGCCCTCTAAACACTGCCTCTTAATTACCTTGTCTTTCTTTCAGACTCAACTCAAATCCCACCTTCTGTAAAAAGTCCTTCCCACGCCCCTGATCTCTGCTAATATTTTACCTTTATCCACCCTATAGCTAACTCCTATGGATATACTTAACATACTCTCTCATTATATTGTAAGCCCTTATAATGGAATGGCATTCACCATACTTTGGATCAGAGTTTTTCTTTTTAAACTCTAACCTTCCATCTTAGAATCAATGGTATGTATCAGTTCCAAAAGAGAAAAGCAGTAAAAGCTAGGCAGTGGGGACTAAATGACTTGCCCAGGGTCAGACAGCTAGGAAGTATCTAAGGTCACATTTGGATCCAGTACCTCCAATATGATATGAGTTTTGGTCATGGCCATAAATTGGCAGAAATTATGTACATTCAAACATACAAAAGATAGACTGTATCTTAAGGGATCACCTGGTTTAACCTGCCTATTTTCTAGAGGTGGTTCAGTGGACTGAAAGTCAGATGTAGAAATAGGAGGTTGGGGGTTTAAATCTGACCTCAGATACTTTCTAGCTGGGTGACAGTTCAAATCACTTAACTTCCCTTGCCTAATCCTTATAGCTCTTTTACCTTGGAACCAATATATAATATTGATTCTAGGACAAAAGGTAAGTTTTTTAAAAAAAAATAAAAATAGCATCAACCTCAGAGTGTTGTTTTCAATATCCATTGACATTATATGTAAAGAACTTTGGAACCTTAAAGTGCTACATAAATGTTATCTATATGTGTATATCTTGTCTCCAAAGAAGCCATATCACATGCTTCTTTTGAATACTAAAAAACATCTAGCATTGCATTAGGCATGAAGAAGATGCTCAACAATTTCTTCTTAAATTAAATTGAAATTGATTTATTTTTCTCCTTAATAGCATAACCACAGTCATAGGATCTTAGTATTTGACAGGATCTTAAAGGTCACTCAATCCAGGCCATAATAACACAGGAATCTCATCCACAATATTTTTAACTAGTGACCGTCTACTCTTAAATATCTCAGGTAAATAGGAATCTACTATCCAAAGTAATATATTCTACTTTGGGATAGTTCTAAAGGTTTGTTCTAAATGTGCCTCACTGTAGTTTATATCAATAGTTCTGGATTTTGCTCTCTGAGGCCAAATGGAACAAATCTTTAATACATAGAAATCCTTCTCTTCTCTAGGCTAAACATCCCAGCTTCTTTAATTAGTTCTTATATAGCAATGTCTTGAGGACATTCACCAATCTACCTTCCCTCTCCACTTTGTCAATTCCTTTTAAAAAATATGGTACTCAAAAAGGAACATGCTTTTCCAGATATGGTTCCCCCAGAGCAGCTTACAAATAATAATGTTCTTGCCTTCTCAATTCTATTATTCCATTAATATAGAATAGGATCTTAATTTTTCTGCCTGTTGTGTGGGACATAATTGAGTCTGCAATCCACTAAATCCTTAATCTCTTTTACAGAGATCAGAGACTAGAAAATATATATGGCTCCCATGATTAGCATCTAATTATATAACCAAGACAAGTTCTCTGAATTGAACCAAATCATTTATTAAAGAAGTCTTAATACCATCTTCCTCCTCCTCCTCATCATCATCATAGCTAGCACTAACATAGCACTTTAAGATTGTAAAGTATGTTAAATATATTATCTCATTTGATCTTCACAATAACTCTGCTTGGTAAGTGTTTTTATTACTCCCAAGATTCATCCATGGTTATATATTATGTCTCAATGTCTGAGGCAGAATTTCACCTCAGGTCCTCCTGACTCCAAGTCAAGTGTCCTATCTATTGTGACACCTTGATATCCCATCCCATTGTCTTAATATCTATATTTTTATTTATGTCTCTACTTACATCACCAAAACCAAATTTGTAATGGTTGCACTAAAAGTTTTGCAAAGGATTAGTGATGAAATTATATTGTTGAGCTAAACCAATAACATCAATATCTTTGTGCATGGAGGCAATACACTATTCCTAGGAGTCACTTCCTACACTGTCTGAATCTTGTTGTGCAAGTCAGAAAAGGGCTTGTACTCAAAAAATATTTATTTTCTCTCCTTAATCATCACAAGTAGAAGATAAAAGCCAAACTTTGTTATTTGCTGAAAGTATTAATTCCACAATACAAAATGATCTCCAGATTAATTACTTATCTGCAATAAAATTGGAGGTACAGTAAATTGAAGTGGAAAAAGTACAAGAGTAGAAAATCTGGGTTTATTTCCTGACAGAGCCATGAAGTTGGAGAGTGACTCCACTTCTCTGAGACTATACCCTTATCCGTAAAATGGAGATAGCAATGCTTTCCCTTCCCATTCCACAGAATAAAGAACACAGAATGTATAAAAGTAGAGGATAACATTTTTGAGTGGGAAAAGCTTTCAAAACATTGACTGTAGTGTGGAAGGGGGCTCAGAGATCAACTCCTCATCACAAAGGATCTCATCAATTTCAATCAAAATCTTCTGGAAACTCTCCAGTCTCCCCATTTTTTTTTTCTTCCTAAACTATCAGGTTGGATAAGTCGAGTCCCCAACCTGTATTCTTCTAAGAACCAGAAACTCCACTAAATAGTCTTGCTTCTTGGAATCTGGCCTGGCTTCCTGAGTAGGAAGAATGTTATTCTGGTGGAATTTATCACTCTGAGGGTGGCAAAGATTTTTGTAAACTCTGTCCCTCACTTCTTTCAGCACTGGACAGCTCAGTAGCTAAAATTGGTTAGACACAGCAGGGGAAAGCAGAGCTGACAAAATATTGTCTCATCCTCCATAAACCACAGAGCTATCGCTTATCAAGAGTAGGAGAGAAAGAATCATATTTGTCTCAAAGAATTCCAATGGAAAAATCTGAATCTCTCCTCACCATGCTAATCCCTTTTCCTAACTCCCTCCCATCCCAGCCCCTTTGACTGACTGTGGCCTCTCTACTCTTTTGTTAATCCTTCTGGAGTCTGGTCTTCAAGTCTAGACATGATGGTAGCCTATTAAAAAGCCCTCCAGTCAATGCCTGGACAAGATCAATAAGACTTTTATGACACAATGAAAATTTGCTATTTTGTTAAATGGGACTAATCTTCCATTTCTGCAGCCCTCCTAAAGCTTTCAATGGAGTGCACTAGAAGCAAAGTGATTAAAAACCTGTTCAGATAAGAACAGGAACACTGTGGTCAGTGCAAAGGTACAAATCCCAAATACTTGGGCCAAATACATTTATTCTCAAAATAAAACAAATATTTCAGAGACTCAGGTGTACTGCTGAGGATAAAACTGCCTTGCTCCAATGTGACCAAGGTTGCAATGATCTTAACTGGAGACTAGATTAGGGAATGTAGGATCCTCAAATAGAATAGAAGAATCTTAAAAAGGATGTAGTCCAATGTTTTTAAAAAAACACTCATGTAATTCGAGTTATAAGGGAGTGTATTTGGGAAAGAAAATTATGTGCATCATATTTACTTACAAAAATAAAGTGTAAAGCATATTATTGAAACTGAGGCAAGTGCGCATTATAATTATTTTCTCATCCCAGACAGCCACCAGATCCTTCTCCAGAAGCAGATCATTATAGTTCTCTCCATAGGGTTTCTTTGGGTGTCTCAAAAGATTTTAAGCACTCTCCCTACCTGCAGAGTTATTGCAGTAGTTGAAGGATGTATCCCAAAAGACTATTTAGAATACCTAACAATGCCTTGCAATCCTCTAACATTTTATAGCCTAAAGAACACTTTCATGTATATCAGCTCATTTGCTAAAGTGCTAAGTATCCACCAGCAGCATACATAAAAAACTTTGGTCTGCTCTTTAGGCTAGATTTACAACAAATATTTGCAGGTATTTACAAAACACTTTCAAAGGAGAAATTGTGGGAAATATATGCATTACAGAACATGAGACATTTAACTTGTAACTATGAGTCCAGTTATGAGATGCAAATTAAATGGGGGAAGCTGACTTGTTAAAATATACATAAGACAGTTCACTGTGGGAGCTTTAGTAATTTTTTTAATGGAGGAGAGATATCTATATCATAGTGGATATAGAACTGACCCTGGATTCAAGAAGATCTGGGTTCAAATCTTGTCTTGGACGTATACAGGTTATGTAACTTTGAGCAAGTTAATAAGCAGCTCTCTGACAATAAATTGCTGTGAAGGTACCAAATTGCTTGGTGGACAAAATTTCATTACATAGAAATTGCCTCTACCCATGAAATCACAGATCTAGACTCTGTCCCTTCCGTAGATAGGTAGCTCAGTTAATAAGTGCTACGCCTGGAGATAGAAAGATTCATCTTCCTGAGTTCAAATCTGGCTTCAGATATTCCCTAACCATGTGACCTTGGGAACATTTTTTAATCCTGTTTGTCTCAGTTTCCTCATCTGTAAAATGAGTTGGAGGAGGAAATGGCAAGTCCCTCCAGTATCTTTGTCAAAAACACCTCAAATGGAGTCACAACAAATTAGAGATGACTGAAAATGACTCAACTATAGTCTCTGACCTTTAGCAATTTTATAATGACAACTATAGTATAGGTTAAAGGCCTTCATCTGATTAAAAATTATCCATAAAACCTTTACAAATTTTTTCATATACTGCTTAAGATTCCTTATGGAGAAAAAAAAAAGACTTTACTTGCATTTGAGCTAATAAAAGGACAGTGCTTATTCACAGAAGGCAACCACTGTTGATAGATTTATGAAAGGATCATAAAACCTGGAGAATATTTGGTTTATTTGGCTTGGTTTGGTCAGCTGAATATCCATTCATGACGGATATTTTCTGTGCCTGTAATTACACAAAAACTAAGATCTTATATCTTTCCAGGAATGCCAGGTGAGTTCCATCAGTGAAAATTTACCCTTGATTTAGACAAAAAACCATTTCAGTTATAACAAGGAAGAGTTGTCAGCTGATTACAACATCACATTTCAAATTACCCTTTCATGCAAGATATTGAAGTGAACCACCAACCAATTGAATAAGATTGTCATCAGCATTTTTGACATGGTAGGACAAAAGTATAAAGAGATGAGAAGACTGATCCAAGGCCATACAGAACCAGAAGCAAAGGTTTAATGTACAGTTTGTAATACTAATGGATTTCTTTCATCTAATGATTTTGGGACAGTCATTGCTCCAGACTTGCTAATCACTAAGCCATCATGATTAAAAAGCAGTGAAAACTAAATTCTGTTTATCCAGATTTGCCTAGGAATTAGATGTTAGATTAATGGGTTATTCTGAATAGCTGACTGTGTCCAATAAACTAGCTAGGAATGACTACATTTTGAGCCAATCAAAATAATAATGTTAATAATATACAGTGTGTTCATTTTGCCTAGAATGATATACTTTTAAAAGTACTTTCATAGGCTTTCTAATGCAATAAAATACAGTTCACATAAAACTTTACTGAGCATGATTTAATTTGCTTTGATCATTTGAGCAAGACTACTGGGTCCTGTGGCCTTCAGAGTCATCATTATGAACATCAATTATCATTGTACAGTAAAATGAAAAGAATACTTTGAACTTTACATTTGTTTGGCTTTAGGATAAACTGAAGTTCACTTTATTAAGTGTACCCAAAGATAGACAAACAGAGACATGTTAGAGATCTCCAGTGGCTCACTAGAAGAGTGCCTTACCCAGACAGGTATTTTATAAATGCTTCTTAATTATATTGATGACCTTTATGAGCTACTGGGATCTTATATCTTACTAAATGTATTCGAGCCATCTATTGCCATGGTATTTGTGAGCAAACTTCATCCAGATATCAGAGTCTAACAGGACTCAATTTCTCCCTTTCATTTGGCTCTAAATTTAAATTATCATCTTCCAAAGGGCACAAGGAAGAAAGACTGGTAAAGGAATAAGCTTCTAACTTAATCCATCAACAAAATCCTGCCATTCATTTAATATGAAGCAACTTCAACCTCAGGAACTAAGGATATTTTGCCATTTGAATGCTGAATTTCATGTTAAATGAAAAGGAAGCACTTTTACAGAATCCAAACACTTGGAAAAGCTATAGATTAGTGAGGCCAAGAGAAAGACTAATTAAAAATTTAAAAAGGGTCGGGGTGGGAAACTCTGAGACTCGTTACCCATAGCAAATCACACGAAACTGACTTTTATAAAGTAAGGTGGAAATTTTAGACATTACCTCCTTCATAATCATCCACATCCCTAACATAACCTTTCCAAATTACAAATACAAGTTTGTACCCTACTACAAATGTTTTCTTTTGCTTTTCATGTGCTAACTCCTTTTCTATCTAATCCGCCCATAATGTTAAAAGGATAACTACCTGGGCATACTGGCTTAAAGATGAAAAAAAAAAGTCTTCAATTCTGTTCATTCCCATCAATGTTACTAAATATGTCCTTGTGGTTTCTGGAAGTTCTAGGGTATTTTTCATTTTCCTTCCAGGGGATATAATGGGAATTGGATGGTATCTATACCACAAAATCTAGATATCAGTCAAGTCTGGGAAATTGCCCTGAGGAATGGTGAAGGATATTGTTGGGGGAAAAACAGCAACAACAGTGACAACCTGAGTGGCTCTATGCAGAGTAAGGATGGCTAAGATGTCTCACCAAAGGACAGTAACATTCCTTTTGAGGAAGGAAGCCACTGGAAATGAATGCTGCTTTTCAGGAAACTACCAAGGCAGAGAAGAACAGCAGTTGTGGAGGTAGAGTTGAGCAGTTGTAAGAAAGGTTTCTAGAGGTAGACCAACCAAGATTCAATCCTAGGATTGGGTATTATCCAGGAGTGTTCCTTCTCCCATCACTAACACAAGAATTTGTGGAAAATTTATACATTTTTTGTGTATGGGATTTCCTTTTATTTCCTTTGTTATTCTGTTTTAATTAAAAGTCCTATTTCATTTATAATTCTTTGTCATATCTTTGAAAGTTTGCTATCAATGTCTTTTGAATTCATAGTATTCATCTCATCTATTACATACCAGGCTATGATTTTTGTTCCAGGCAAGTTGGTCTATCTATCCCTGGTACATACTCTACCTCTGAGAAACTGGACATTCCATATTCCTATAAGTCTCCCAGCTGCTTCAGGGGACTTCCAAACAAAATTTGGCTCATGTCTGGGTACAATAATAGGACTCACACACATACACACATCTGGCTATACAAATATAAGTGTGAAGTAAATATTTATCATTTATATCATCATCAACAACAACAAATATTTACTTCAAACCTAAACATAGCCACAAGAAAGACAATATTAGAAATGCAGGGTTAAATTTATTATATGTTTTTAAAAAGCTGTCTGTGATAGAGACCAATTATTTTACCTTTTGCCTTTTTGATATATGGAAATAATTATGTTTGATGATGATTATCAAGTTCATAACAATAAAAAATAAAACCAAAATAAAAATAAAATATTATGCATAAAATATAGGTGAATGTCTCTATGCCAGATACACAAGGAATATCTATCTATTTATCAATTTGTATTTAACTATCTATAAAAATTACTTGTTTTTACATGTACCATTGTCATTACAAAACTCAACTTGGGAATATTGCATATACAAATGGAAGATACATCAAGCCTGGAGTCTCTTGGAGTTTTGAAGAAGAAGAAATATTCCCCAAAACATTACATTATCTTCTTATTGGAAAAAGAGAATATGTTGGAAGAGGGAGAAGAATTCTATTTTGAATGATGGCCAGAGGCTACTGCAGTTACTACAAAAAAAGAAGATATATTCCTTGTGTTCCAAGTTATGAGGTAGAAATAGAAATATCTTTTTCCCATAGCACTTAACTTGTACTTCTCCTATAGCACTTATATCTTTCTTCCTTATATTAAATTTATCTCTGTATGCCTTCTCTCCCCCATTATATTGAAAACTCTTTGAAAGTAGGGGCCATTCATTATTTGTCTTTGTATTCCTCACAGTGCCTTGCATTTAAAAATATCTGTTGAACTGAACTGAAGTAATCCTTAGGTTCCTTTGTTGGGCAACAAATACCTGCTTAACTGGTAATATAATTGTGATACTGTACAAGGCAACAGTATTATTTCTACCTATATATTGCAAATGACACTCTTACTCATGGATTAAAATGGTGTTTCTTCTAAGCAGCTGGCATGGCACTGAATATCTGCCCCACCTGGGAACCTTTAATAGAATTGTCTATTATACTAGGAGGTCAGAGAGGCTCAAAGACAGAATATTACTTAGAGCTGTGTTGGTGAAACTATGGCATATGTGCCAGAGCATGCTGGAGGGCATTGTTCCCTTCCTCCTCTCCATGCACCTGAGGATATTTTTTCACTTCACCCATTCCTCTGCCCAGCAGTCCAATGAGAGTGCTTCTTCCCTCCCCAGTCTAAAGTAAGGGCAAGGGGCAGTTTGGGCACCCAGTCTCCAAAAGTTTCACCATCACTGACCTAGAGACTTAACTTGTGAGGAAAAAAAAATGCAACCAAGAAACAGCTACAAATAAGGACAAGGGCAATGCAGCAACAATCACCAGAAGATTCAAACCAGTGTTCAAAAGTACCAGGGAAATGGTATAAATTGAAGCATGATGCTAGAACCCAGTGATATATCCCACATACATTACTTGTTGCATCTCTAAATGAATAATGAGTAAACTGTTTTTTTTTCTTTTTCTTTTTGTTTTTTTTTTCCCAGCACTAGCCTGGGAGCTTAAAGACCACATTGCATTTTTCCTTCTAAGAAAAAATGTGTTGCTGAGTTCTAAACAACTGATTTGTAACTTTTGGAATATAACTCATTTTTGAATTGGAGATTTTTAGAATATGTATTTAAAACAAAAACCAAAACCTTAGCTTTTCCTTAGAATCAATACTAAGTATTGATGCCAAGGTGGAAGTGTTAAGGGCTAGTCATTTAGGCTTAAGCGACTTGCCCAGGGTTACACAGAAAGGAATGTGTGAGACGAGATTTTAATCCAGAAGAACCACCTGTTTCCAGTCCTGATCCTCTATTTACTGAGCCACCTAGAAGCCCCTAGAATATATATTTTAATTGATTACCTCACCTGTTGCTAAGTGCTAAACTCCCCAATGTCAGAAATTATCTGTTATAACTCCTCACATTACCCAATCCAGTACTCTTTGCACTGTGGGATTACAATATGTATTGTTAATGGAATAACTTTGCATTTATCAAAGCTCTGTGTTAACCTAGCTTCAGTTCATACTTTAGGATACCAGAATGCTAATGGAGGCAAGATCCTTAACAAACCATTAAAAAGCTTGACTCAGCAAATGAGATAATTGATGTGAAAAGGCTTTGAGAAACAATACAGTGTATTCAATCTATGCCAGAGGTTCTAACCTAGCATCTGCATACTTGAATGGGGAACAAAATTTTAGTCTAAATAGGTTCTTTGGTAATCTCATATATTTTATTTTATGAATTTAAAAACATTATTCTGAAAAGGGGTCATAAGCTTCACCAGACTGACAAAAGGGTCACAAAAATGTTAACAACACCTGCCCTGGGTCATCTAGGTGGTTCAATGAAAAGCCCTGAAGTCAAGAGGACCTGGGTTCAAATTTGACCTCAGACACTTCCTGGCTGTGCGACCCTGGAAAAGTCACTTAACCCCGATTTCCTAGTCTTACCACTCTCCTGCCTTAGAAGTGATATTTGACAAAATGTAGAAGGTTAAAAAAAAAAAGGACCCTGGACCTAAACTATGCTAGAAAAATAACTGCCAAACTTTTCTTCCAGTTTTTTGTAAAGTATTGTTGGTGGATAATGGGCATGTAGATGGCTCAGTGGATAGAGCACCAAGTCTGGTTTTAGAAAGACCTGAGAGATACTTATTTGCTGTGTGGCCCTGGGCTAGTCATTTAAGCCTGTTTTCCTCAGTTTTCTCATCGGTAAAATGCTCCGGAGAAGAAAATGGCAAACTACTCCGTATCTTTGCAAGGAAAACTTCAGTCACAGAGTCAGCCACAACAGAAACAATGGAATAACAAAAGTTGATTCATAGGTTTTTCTGTCTATGAATATCAAAAGAGTTGATGTTAAGCTTACCACTAATAAGCCATCTAATTTTGAAAGCAGTTTGTACTTTTTGGTTGGGTTTCTGTGTTAAATGGGTGTGAGGAAGTAGTGGGAGAAGGCTGCCTGTTGTTCTTCAAACTTGAAAAGGACCAAAATGGCACTACTATGTCAGGGTCAACCTACTATATATGCACAAACGTACAACATACTATATATACATATACACATATCCATATCTATCTATCCATCCATCCATCCATCTATCTACCTAACTGTGGCTGATCAGATCAGTACCGGCTAGGAAAACTCTACCACAGGTCATGCACAAATAACCTGTGTGAACATGTAGATGGAGATGTCTCCAAATTTGTACATCTCATGTTTCTTAAATTATTGTCTTTTCTCTCTCTATTTCTCTGTCTCTGTGTGTCTGCCTCACCATATACATGTCTATATCCACATATGTTTGTATGTTCACATTAAAAAAAACATTTCCTGGAGGAAGAAAAGGCTTTGTCTATGGAGAAGGAGGTCTGTTTAATGTCTTCAATTCAATCTCCTGAAAGCCTTATCAGTGACAAGCAGCCCCTCTTCTGACAGCTAACCTTTCTCACCATGCTCAAAATGAAAAATACAGAAAACAACAAAAATAATTAAAAGTAATGAAAAAAGAGGAGGAGGAGGAGGAGGAAAGAGACTCCTGAGCACTACAGAAGAACAGCATAGAAAGTAGGGTGGGAATAAGGAAAGATGAACCATGACAGAAGAGGATGACAGGCAAACAGAGATTGGATTCAACCATTTCTTTTCATCCCCCCCTCCCTTTATGGCTTCAGCCCACATGAAATGACTGTTAACAAATTAGAGAGACATGCCGATTGGAGAATATAAAAAGGACAACAATGGAAGGAAAAGTGGCACCTTATAGGGGTCTGTGATACATAAAATGACACTACACTGTTTATAAAAGCCTTGAACGACATCCTGAGCTATATTAACATCCTCTTTCAAAATATCCTTCTAAAAGAGCATTTCTTGTTCCACCAAAATATAGGTACTTTAAGAACTAAAATTCCTGTCCTAAATTTGGTTGCAGGGATTGTTCCCAACAATCTCACCTATAGATGAACTTAGTTTTTTTGTACAGGCTGTCATTACTCATTTGGTGAATTGTATATTTTGCATTTCTTCCTCAATACACAGATAACTTTCACATAATGTTTCCCCTATCAGATTAGGGATTTTTCCATGTGAAAAGAAAATATTCCTAACAAATGAATAACACTTCCAAGCAGACAGGTGGCATAGTAGATAGAATACCAAGTTTGGAATCAGAAAGACCTGAGTTCAAATCTAGCCTCAGGCATTTACTAGCTGCATGATCCTGGACAAGTCGTTTAGCCTCTATTTGCCACAGTTTGCTCAGCTGTAAAATGGGAGAAATAATAGCATCTGCCTCCCAGAGTTGTGAGAATCAAATGAGATAGTCATTGTAAAACACATAGCCCAGTACTCAGCATGTAATAAATGCTATTTGTATGGGAGCAATCATTATTATTCTTAGCATTATGCATGAGTATCATACATGAACCTATACTCCAGCAGACCAAGAAAATCCATGACATATTTTTCTTTGGGAGGGAGGTAGAAAAGATTCTTCCTTTTATTTCTGTAGGACACTCCAGTGAGTAAGTTCTTGTGACAATAATTTTCCATGAAACTGTGAAAGAGTTGTCCCATTTTCCAATCTAGTTTTCTTTAGACACAAAAACTACCTAGACATAATTGTCTCATGAAACACAGTTAGATGGAAACAAGAAGAGGTCTATTAACCAACTATAGGAGAGACACAAGAGAATTTGGGATTTTAATGATCAATGTCCACAAGAAGCTCACAATCTAATGGGGGAGATAGTATGCAAACAACCATGTACAAACAAGATTTATATAGGAAAATAGGAGAAAATCTCAGAAGATGATTACCAAAGCTGAAAGGCAATTCAGGGGACTTCTAGTCCACTCAATCCACTCATTTTATAAATAAAGAAACTGAGACTCAGGCTTGCCAAAGGAGAAACAGTAGTAATTGTTGTAAATAAGACCTAGACTCTCTCACTCCAAAGCCATCCTTCTTTCCCCGATACCCCTTGTTTATCATAAGAAGCTTGTTTCCTTTGACCTCCTACAGACAGACTCCTACTTGTCTCCAAAATAAAGAATGAGTCAAGGCAGTCGCTGCTCTGTGGACTGAGATTCTAAATTAAGTAGGCATTAAAGTCTTTTGGCAGTTCTTAATCATTGGGCCCTATATTCCCCTTCCAGCTACATGTTCTCTCAGCTTAGAGGTGAGAAATCCTCCCTCTGCCTCCCTCTGGCACTGGCATTTTCCCAGGGCAGGCTCACACATATCTGTAGGATATCACAGCTTCCAAGGATGTGGCAAAGAATCTTTGCATCACTTTAAAGTTATTACAAGCAAAATCAGAGAATCTATCATGAGGGACCTCAGAGATAACTTAGTTTGGCCAAATTTGAACAGAAATCCCCTCTACAACAGATGCACAAGTAATCATCCATGAATAGGACATCAAATACCTACTGAAGGAGCCCATTTCACTTTTTAATAAATAACTCTAATTTTGAGAGAATTTGTTCCATCTCTTATTGCCTTTTGGCAACTTCTTCTTCTAGTCTGCCCAGTGTAGTCAAATAGAACAAGTCTAATCCCTCTTTCAATTGGTAATATTCAAACTATTTGAAGACAACTATCTTAATACCAATGAGTATAAATATATTGTGAAGATTAAATTTAATTCTCCCCTGATTGTGAAGATTAAATTGTAACCCCTGCTTATTTTTAGATTTAATCAGCAAAAGTGTAAACACCCTACTTAAAGGTTGCATAGGGAGTTCTGCCTATTTTTATATTTAATTACCAAAGGTGTAAACACCTTATTCACATTTGAGTGGGGGAGGTCTGTGACCCATGTATGCAATAGTGGATGATGATCAGAATTAAACTAACTGCCCCTGGGCAGTCTTAAAGCAAAGCTTCAATTTTGATTGGTAGACATACAATTAGGGGAAGGCACAGGAAGTGATGCAAAAGAAAGTGTCTTTAAAAGGGTGTTACAACTTCCTGAGTCAGTTCAACTTGGAGTTCTACTTGGAGTGGAGACTGAAGAAGAATCTGCTGACTGGACCTGAAACCCTGTTCCTGGAAACACTGTTCTTAAATCTCTTCGTTTTGGACTGACATGGTGAATGAAAAGGCTGATTCCTTTCCTGGATATTTTCTGAAGAAATTAGCCTCAGGAGAAACCTATCAAGGACAGCTGAAACTAACTCTCCCTGCCCAGGTTGAGCTAGGGGCTGGTAGTAAATCACTTAGTGCTTAGGCTAGATATCTTACCATATCCTCTCTCTGATTTTCTTATTTCACTCTTTCTATATTTTGTAAATAAATTGTAAATAAATCTCTTTGGAATTAATATAAATTTCTGGCAACCCTATTCTTAAATAATCCAGTTCAATATTTTTATAATAAATAATCCCTTTCCCCCCTTACAATATATAGGTGTATATATATATATATATATATATATATATATACACACACACACATATATAGTATTTGTTTCTTTCTTTCTTTATTTCTGTAAAAAAACATTCCTGTCAGGTCCTTCAAGCAAACTCTTCACAGTGAATAGTCAAGAAACTGATATTTATAGATATTTTTAATGGTATCACAAAGAATGTTTATTTGTTTGTTTGTTTTTCAAAGGAAAAGGCTAGATCTCTACCCCTGCTCCATACTGAGGAAAAACTAGCATATCAATTCATTCATTGTTTCATAGATTTAGATCTGGAAGAGACCTTGGCAGTCATCTAGTTCAAACTTCAATCCCTCTTCATAAATGAGGAAATTGAAGACAGAGAGGTTAAAAGAATGGCCTATAGTCTCTCAAGTGGTAAGTGACAGAGCTAGCACCTGAAACCAGAAAAACTGTCTCTGAAGCCAGTACTCTCTACTACTGGGTCATGTTGCCTAGTTTCCAGATAAACAATCCAAGGTTGAACAATAATTTTTCACTTTGGATAATATACCACCTGGATATGGAGGATGTGGTGTAGCTGGGAATTTGCAAAGTTGATTGACAGCCCTCAAACCAAGATTCTACAGAGCTGGCTGGGTCAGGATTCTAAGACAGTTAGGCAGCTGGGAAACTGTCTCTCTGAAGCTGAGATTTAGTCAGAGAGGCTGTGTGTTAGAGTCTCCCTGAAGAAATCACCTTTGGAGCTTCCTGACTTGGATTATCCTCAAGAAAAAGGTTGAGTGTGAGTTCCCCATTCACTCTGGTGGACAGATGTTTCCTGCATCTTATAAGGACCTTACATCTGGATTCTTCAGTGTAACCCCACCAAGGACTCTGGAGTTTGTGAGAATCTGGGCTCCTTTTGGACTTTATCTTCTATTTACCCCTTAGATAGATAGGTTAAGCTTAGATTAGGAAACCTTAGTGAATTAAATATCTGGGTGGGTTATAGTAAGTTGGACCCTCAACCTCTGCCATTTCCTTTCCCTTTTGGTAAATAAAACTGTTTTATAAATTTGTGTGATCCCTTCCTTAAAACTTTCCCTTCCTCAAAATCTTCCAAATAACAGTGGTCACTTGTTTTAAAGATGACATACACCATTCTGGGCAATAAAGTCCCAAGGATGAGATCTGAAGTAGAGTGGGCAAAGCCTAAATCTTGAAGGGAAAACAGAACAAGATTATAAAAATCATAGAATTTCAGAGGTAATAGGAACTAAGAGATCACTTACTCTAAGCCAATCCTTTTGCAGAACTATCATCATGCCTAAGAGTTCTCATGTCACTCATATTGCCCTTCTACAGAAGCATGCAGAGGCAACTAGGTGGCTCAGTGGATTAAGAGTCACACCTAGAGAAGAAGGGAGGTCTTGGGTTCAAATGTGACCTCAGATACTTCCTAGCTATATGACCCTGGGCAAGTCATTTGACCCTAGATTGCCTGGCTCTTATAGCTCTTCTGCCTTGCAATCAATATTTAGTATTGATTCCAAGATTATGCTTTTTTTAAAAAGAAAAGAAAAGCTTGCAAGTAGTCTAGATTTATGGGTCATCATAAAAGAATATTTGCTGGCATGGACTACTTTTGTCCTGTAGAAAGTGATGGCTCTTTCTTATGTGGCCAATTTTATTAATAGAGTCATAAACAAGAAGAGTTATAAGAGAAATACTGAGAAAGCATCCCACAGACAAAAAGAAGGCTTTTATTCAGAGTAAAAATAGTTGACATTTTCTGTTTCTTGGCATTTAATTTGCATGTGATTAATATGGCGATTTTTAGGTTGATAGTGGGGAAATCCTGATACTTTGAACTATTTGGTAACTATAAATGAAATGTTTAATGCCTGGTTGTAGCTTGGCTATCAGACATGTGGATTTTGGTTTCTCTCCATGAAATAGTGGGGTGAGGCGTCTCACACAAGACTGACTTAGAATGATATTGGCTAAGATGAAACCTATAGAATAGACTTCAGTACCTTAATCTGAAATATATTCTTAAGGCTTAAACCTCTAAAATAGAAGTCTAGATCCCTAGTCCAGACCAGGAGAGATCTCTAAGTCAGGTCTATATACAGACTTTAGAATCTACACATTCGTCTGCTACTGCAATAGCCAACTGGAGGAAGAAAAAAATGCTTGCTACCTGCTCCTGAAGGCTGATCTAAGAATGGGGTTCAGAAAGAATGCAAGACTGGAATGGAGTTGATCAATTGAACTCAGGGCTTAGAGAAGAGCTCAATAGGAAACAGATCTAAAACAAGGTGAGGTGAGAACTGAGATCTCAGGAGAGACTTCTAGATGGATCTGAGAACAAGCTGCCTGAAAGGTAGAAATACTTCAGAATTCAGCAGAAGTAATCTATCTGGAAAAGCAAATCCCAAGCTTGGGGTTTCTGTTTTTGCCAAAGATTTGAACATTCCTTTCATAGCCCAGAAGAAGAGCAATAAGCAGAAAAATGGCCCTGTCTAGTAGAAGAGACTCAGAAGACGAACAGGATGCTCCTAATTAAATTATTGTCCTGACTATCCTTAAAAAAGACCAAGACCAAAGATATCATGGCATATAGTCCAGAATTGAAAATTACCCATGAGACAGGTGTTTCCTATGCTTGTGTCTTCCTGATATGGCTCCATTAAATCTGTACTTACTATCATCCCATGCCCAAAGAGTAGACAAAGCAAAAGTGACAAAGAAAGGCTTCATGTCAGAAAATTTTTCTAATAAAATTTTATTTTTCCTCCAATTACATATAAAAATAATTTTTAACATTGTTTTTTAAAGATTTTTGAGTCCTGGATACTCTTTCCCCCTCCTCTTTCTCTCTATGAGATGATAAGCAGTCCTTGTTAGATTTTTATGTGTGTAATTATGTAAAACATTAGGAAAACTTTCTAGTAAACTGTGCTGTTCAAATGTGAAATGAGCTGCCTCTGGAACTGATGCTCCCTTCCTCCTCCTCTGTCATATAGGAGGGCTTTGAGAAAAGGTTGAATGAATATTTACATGATAGTAAAGATTCCTTTAGGATATATGTTGGACTAGCTGGCTCCCAAGATCCAGTCCAGTTCTGAGGTTCTGTGATTCTAGGACTCTCTAGTCTAATAATCATTCACTTTACAAATAGAGAAGTAAAGTGATGGTGACTTGCCCAGGTCTCATAACTAGCTAAAGGCAGCTAGGTCTGGAATTAGAATGGAAGTCTCCAGTCTTCCTAGTGTTCTTCCCTGATGTTATCAGTTTGCTGCTCTGGAGTCACGTCTCGTAGACTTAGCCCTAATCATTTTCTCCTCACCATGCCTTCAGGGCTGGCATGCGTGAGCAGTAGCATTTCTGTTTGCATTTAGACATTTTTATGAAATCTCACTTATCATGCTTAAGGGCTTTCTACTCATCTCCAACTTCCAGCTGTCGGCGGAGTTGTCTACTCAGTGCTAGTTAACTATATCCTTTCTGCTGTGTAGAAATGCAGGACGCTTCTGATGCCCAGTGCCCACCTTTGCTGACTTTTCAGAAACTCCATGAAAAAACTAAGCTGTGCAGAGCATTAGGAGTACAAAAATACACCAAAAACCCTAGACAGTTTTCAAGGTCCTTACATTCTACTACTCTTCTGTTCCATTATCTTGGAATAAATAGTAGATTTCCTTTTTTTTTTAACCCTTACCTACTGTCATAGTATCAGCTCTAAGACAGAGCAGGGCACTTTGTCCACTGTGCTATCTAGCTGCCCTTAGAAAGTAGGTTTAAAAAAAAAACTACAGGGTAGGGATGAAAGAGGGAAACCTGTTTGCCTCAGTTTTCTCATCTCTAAAACATGCTGGAGTAGGAAATGGCAAACCATTTCAGTATCTTTCCCAAGAAAATACCAAATGGAGTCATGAAGAGTTGGACATGACTGAAATAACTGAACAACTATAGCCAAAATGATATAATATGGATTCATTTTACATTAGAAATTCTAGTCTTTTATTATTCTGGCCTATTATGAACTTAGAGACCTGAGTAAAATACTACTTTAGACCAATTCTGTGACCCTGGACCACTCACTTAACTTCTCTCAGACTCAGTTTCCTCATCTGTAAATAATAAGGAATAATAACAGTCTCTGTTTTGCAGGATAGTGATGAGAATCACATGAAATAATACTTGTTGCTCTTCGTGACCTAATTTGAGGTGTTCTTGGCAATGATAGTATGTTTCCTTTTCCAACTCATTTGATAGATGAAGAAACTGAGGCAAATAGGGTGAAGTGACTTGACTACAGTCAACACACACACAGCTAAGCTAGTAAGTGTCTGAGGTCAAATTTGAACCCAGGAAGATCAGTTTTCCTGACTCTAGACCCAATACTCACTGTACCACCTAGCTGCTCATAATATATGTAAAGCAATTTGTAAATCTTAAAGTGTATATAAATTCTAATTATGATGATGATGTCCCTCTTCAGGAAGTCGGATCCCACTTAGCATATGCCAGGTAGAGCTAGCATATAACACTAAGAAACATGTGCTCTCAACAATATCCATACCATGTCCAAACTATTGTTTCAAGGACACAGAGAATCTGATTAACCTCAAGACTCTGAAACACTGTACCATGCATTACAAGTATTTGGATGAAAACCCATGAGATAGGGTTTAGAGAGTGTAGAATCTGTGATGAAACTAAAAGATTGATTTTTCTCTTTTTAAAAAAAGTGAGATACCCTTTAAATCCAGATTAAAGAAACCACACAAAGAACAAAGTTCAAAAGCAGAGCAAACCCCAGACCATGGCAGATTTACAAAATTAAACCATGTAAAGGTCAAGAAATTCGAGGAACAGGCCCTTTCTCTTCTAAGTCACTCTGTAGCTTGTACTAACTTACATAGGGACTCTTGTCAATACAAAGTGACTGCCACAAAGTCATAACATTGCTTCACTGTTGGATATGAAAGATGAATGCAGGTGGTTCCCTAGATAGAGAGCCAGACCTGAAGACAGGAATTCGTGGGTTCAAATGTGACCTCAGATACTTCCTCATTCCTTAATCCCAATTGCCTAGCCCTAACTCCTCTTCTGCCTTGGAACTGATGCCCTAGTATCCATTCTAAGAGAGAGGATAGGGTTTGTAAATAAAAAAGGTTGGATGGGAAAGTGTCATCTGTTAGTCAAGATTTTTAATGTCATCAAAAGCATTTTCTTTTTAATTGTGTTTCATTTTGAAGCCAAAAGTTCAGTCATTGGGTAGGTGGTTTTTAAATTTTCATTAAAAGAAGAACAAAGTTTCACCACCTTCCCGGAGCTTTCCCTCTAAAAGCAATTCAATATCACCAGAAAATCTCAACACTAACCACTCAAATTTGAATTTATGAAGTTCCACAGTCTCACAAACCCATCACCAGACAAAACATTTGTGAAATGTCATGTGAGGCATGTCGAAGCATCCTTTCCATAGCTCTTAATGGGGCCAATTTGAAGCATGTTTACTTTCCAAATTATGCATGTGATTTGACTGGAATGAGAACATAGGGAAAGTTGAAGCTCTTAAAAGCTGCTCATGCTGGGACCCATAAAGACAAAATTCTAAAACTTCTCTCAAATTCAATGGGGCCAAAGAAGCTTAATTTAAATGAGAGAGGAAATGTAGTGTGATGGAATGAGCACTGGGTAGTTTGCAAAAAAAAAAATAATAAATTAAAAAAACAACCATGCAGGATTTGTGCAAATGAGCCTTTAACCACTTCTAACACTATAAAGGAACAAATACATCCCATTCACTAATTTGAAGCACAGTGGATTAACAACTGTTTCAAGAGAAGGCACTGAAATTTCACTTTGAAGACTTATGAATTGTAACGAAGCAGATAAAATATACCATGGCCCCTGACCTCAGACTTACATTACAATTTACTAAGGGATGAAATGAATATATAAATAAATAGAATATGAATTATAATGTCTTGCACATAATCCAAGTGCTAGTGTTTCATCCTACACATATTAGGTGCTTAATAATTATTTATTATATTAAAGTGAATGATGTCAGTTGAGAGAAGTAATGAAGCAATTTCCTAAGTGATGTTTGACTAATAAGTTAAACCAGGACTTCCAATTTTTCTCAATTTGTGACACAATTATCCCCTCATTTTATGAAATGCTCCTAGAAGTACCATATGCATATATTTTTTTAAAAAGTGAAATTAAAATAAATTTTATTTTGATGATTTGGGGAAAATATTATAAAACCCTATCTAATGATTGATGGTTCCCTCTGACATCCCAGAAAGTTGGTGAGTATCCACTGAATTATACAATTCTAACATAAATATAAAAGTAGTATCACCAGAAGACATAAATATAATCCATATTTTGAAAAATAAGGCCTACAAGCAAAGGCTAATTCAGCTTTGAAGAAGATAAAGATAAAGAATAGGTTTAAAACAATTCTAAGAGCAAAGAACAAGAAGACTTTTTACCCGTAAGATGACTGACTATATATTATTTTACATCTTTGCTATGAATAAAACTATAAAACTATAAATATACATACATGTGTACATATATATTAAATATATACTTCAGAGGAATTTGATCCACTAATTTTACAAATGAGGAAGCAAACTTAGAGATGCCAAGTGACTTATTTGCTCAAGATCACCTAGATGGTAAGTAGAAGAATCAGGATTTGAACTCAAGTCCTCTTTCTTATTCCAAATCTCATTAGTTTATTTTTCTGTTACACAAAAGTGTCATCCATGAAATTCCATATTTATTCAAACTTAAGCTCCACCCCATCTAACAATGTCACTGATCATGGTGCCAATAATAAATGTTGACATATGCACATCTCTTTAAAATTCATAAAATATTTTATATCCATCATCTCATTTGACCCTCAGAACTCAAAGATGTAGTAGTACAAGCATTATCATTAATTTTGCTGAAATCAAGTTTCAAAGAAATTATTTGACTCTATGGCTAGGAAAAGGCAGAGCTGGGATTTGAACTTGGGTCTTCTGAAGATAAGTTCAACATTCTGTCTACAACAAGAAGCAGAACTATGATAATCGTTTTACATAATAATGACTACAAAAAGGTAAGATTGGATGACCCAAAGAGATCAAAGAGGAAAAGTATCCATGGGTACAAAAATATTTAGAATAACTTTTTGTGGTAGCAAAGTACTTGAAGGTAAGATATCTACAAATTGTGGTATATAAATATGAGAATAATATTGTGCCTTAAGAAATATTAAATAGAAAGTTTCAAAGAAAACAGGGAAGATTTGTGTGAATTGATGAAGTGAAGTGAAGAGGCCCAGGAGAAAAATTTGTACAATAACAACATTATTAAGATTAGCAATTTTGAAATTCTTTAGAATTCTGGTCAACACAATGGCCACCTGCAATTTCAAAGCACAGATGATGAAATATATGGTCTTCATTCTGACAGAAAAGCAATGAACTCAGGGTACAGAAACATTATCTAGAGCTGGTCAATGGGAGATATTTTTGCTCAATTTTAAATATTTATTACAAGAGTTTTTCTTTTCCTAATGGTGAGGAGGGAGGAGGGAGAGAGAGATTTTTGTTAACTGAAAAAAATTAATTAAATTTTTTTAAAACCCATAAGGTTATATTATGAACATGACTAATTTCTTTCTAATACTGTTAGACTTTCTTCATACAAAGCTTCATCCTGGTTGTTTTTTTTTAATTTAGTTATATTTTTAGCCTTTAATAGGCTTAAACTAAAGTAAGAAATGTCTACTGTAGGTTAGATATGAAGAGCTTTTCTCTACAATGAAGATAATTAGACACTTTCGTTGTGGAATCCCTTTCTCTGGAGATTTAAAAAAAAATTGGAAGGAGTCACTTCTCTGGAATTCCCCAAGTTTGTGCCTGAATTAGTTTTATAAGAAAAAAAACCTAGGTTAAAAAGAAAGGGACAAAAAGAATCAGGATTTGAACAGCAGAATAAACTACTCTCCAAATACCTATCTCTATAATGGTATCACTATTCCTAGGACCACCAGGAGAAAACCCTAAATATGGAAAGAAGAACCTGGATCTGAGATACTTTAGGATCCTGTTTGATAAAGCCCTCTTTTATCAGGAGTGTTGGGATCTTTAACAGTGGTCATTTGGCTTATATTTATACACCTAAAGTGATTCCACGTATACACATATCCATGCAATTAGGAGCACTCATCTCAGAACTGCTAACCAATAGTGTTTAAATTTCTATGACCCTCCTAAGATCAATCCAGCACACTGGCCTTATCATTACTCACACAGTGAAGACATTTAACAGAGAAAGTCACTATGTGATTTTAAAACATATGGAAAAGTCATCTGAAAGACCGTGTACCAGTTTTCCTAAGAAAGATGCCCATTCTTCTAAAACCTATCACTGCAAAGCATGGGCTCATAAACCTTCTAACATTACTATTGGTGCCTTATCCTCTTCTGATCCCATAGCACTTTTATGCTTCTCTTCATTGACCTATATTCTGATTTATATTGCAGTTGTCTGTATATATGGTCTTATTATTTTTCCCCACACTTGGCATTCTAGTTTCTACCTTTGAGTCTTTGCACAGACAAAGCAGAGAACACCCAAGTCCAGAATGCACCCTCTATATTCTCTCCCTTAGGATCCTTACATTCCTTAAAAGCTCTGCTCTTTTGCTTTTTTTCTCCCACAGGAAACCTTCCTGTGAGACTCTATGTCTCTTTCTCTCATTCTCTCTCTGGGGTAGAGGGAGAGAAATGGGGAAGGAGGGGAATAATTCAGTATTTATATTGCACCAGATATTGTTTTAAGTGCTTCACGAATCTTATCTTATTTGATCTTCAACAATCTTGTGGGGTAGGTACTATTATTATCTTTATTTTACATTTTACAGTTTTGGAAACTGAGGCAAACAAAGGTTAAGCAACTTGTCTTGGGTCACACAGCTTGGAACCACACAGATTAGAGATCTGATTGAATTTAGATCTTCCTGTCTCCAGCACAGAGAGCACTATCCATTGTACCACCTAATGGTCTTAATGTTCTCCATTTCTTAGTTCTAGCTCTCTTTTCAAATATAAAATTGCTTATTTGTTTCCATATTATATTCCCCATTAGAATATAAGCTCCTTGAGGACAGAAACTGTTATGTTGTTGCTATTGTTTTATCTTTTTTTTATATCCAATGTCTAGTAGAATGACTTATAGTCATTTAATAAATGTGTGGTAGTTTGAAATGGATTCTAAATTACGAGGAAATATTGGATCTTTTGTGTTTTTATTTTTTCTAACCTCCAGTTCTTCCTCTACCCCTTACTCCTCCTTATAATTTATTGGCCAATAAATAATATAAATGTTATATAATAAATAAATATAATACATGTTGAATTAATTTTGACCTTAAGGAAACTAAGGGAAATAGTTTATGTTCTGAAGTATTTAGTTGTTGGAACCATACTTTAGGAGCAAAGAAGATGAACAATCCTCTCCTTCACAACAGAAGGTAGAATATAAAGGGAATAAAACTATTCAAATTGTAGGCATTTTTTCCCTCTATTTCTTTCCCTACCCAAACCATTGGTTGCTACCCATATATCACAGAGATTAACCATGATAATTCTGTCTGTTCTCACCTGGCTGTAAAGGAGTCTCAGTGAGAATGGATGTACAACTGGGAAGCCATTCTATGATTTTTGTGTCTTACATTCAACTCTTGCCCAAACCAATGGCTGGTGTGAGAAGTTTAAAATGAGAGTGAATGGAGCCCAAATTAGCCATTTTTTGGAACACTATACTTTTTCTATGCTACTGAAGGAAAAGAGACTCTGGGATGCAGAAACTGGGAAAAGGAAATATGTTCAGATCCAGGACTGACTCCAGAATTGGTGAAGGGAAGTGTGTCTTGAGAGTGGTGTTACCAGTACCTTCTAAATTCCCAACTCTGGAACAAAGCTCTGGTGACTACATCCTAGTTGTGATTTAATAAATAAATAGAAGCTCTACTTAATGAGAGTTTGAAATCATAAGTTTCAAAATACTCTCTCATATACTTCAAAAGAGCTGCAATGCACTGGCTCCCACAGTAAATTTGGAGGTGGGGTAGGGAAAGACCCTGGAGGCAAATTTGACTTGACAATTGAATCATGTCACATACAACCTGAGTAGGCTTGGTCTGGGGGAAGCTGCTCTAGAAGGAGCACCAAGTCTTACCACCGAAGTCCAGAAAGTTTTAAGAGATTAAGAATTTCTGTATGCTAAGAACCTTTTTTTTTTTCATATAAAAGGCTTTGATCCTTGTGAAGTATAAACAGCAAGGGAAGGTCAATGGAAGATCACAAGATGTGGCAGGCATTTATAGTCTTGAAGACAGAAAAAGAAATGTTGACATTTCCTTAGTTTGCACCTTCTTGAACTTCATCTAGCCCTCCCATTGTTGGATGGATAAGTAGAGTCTTCAGAGTATATGAAAAGGTACAGACTGAGCAAATGTGGCACTAGTAAAAATATCTTTCTCTTGCCTAAGAAAAGCAACCATAGTCTTAGTTCAGATAAAAGTATATAACTTTCCACTTTATTTCATTTGTGAGATTTTTATTGTAGGTAAGTGTCTTCTATCATGCCATGATCAATATGGAAATATATGTTGCTCAAAAGTATTGATATAAGCTACATAAGACTATTTACTACCTCAGGGGAGGGAGAAAAGGAGAAAATCTGAATCCTAAAATGTCAGAAAAAATTGTTAAACACTGATTCTACATGGAATTGAAAAAGCTGATAAATAATTCTTTATAAAAGCAACCATACAGTTTCTCCTTTTCATTAACACCTTTTAAATAACGAGTCCACTCAGAAATATTAGTAATTCAGACACCTTGAGCAAAAACTTATCCTCCTATCAAGAGGGAAGTCTGGTTTCCAGAAACATCACTTCAGCAGCATTCTTTGTATTCATACTTTAAAATGTGCTAATTGCAAATAATTAGAAAACTATGTCAGTCAAGTTGCAAGCTCTGGCGGCTTTTACCACGCTGGAAATGTTTGACTCAAGGCCCAGTTCCAGACTAGACATATTCTAGCTGAATACAGAGAGGCACATCACCAGAAAGTCCTCTGAATGATGGCTTTTTTGGCTCTGGTGAGCCACAAAATGAACGACTATATAAAACAACTCGGGTCCTGTGAAGTCCTCTTCCACTTTGAAACAGTTCACTGTAACAGAATTTGTAGGTGGACTGACAGGGGAAAAGATGGTTGAGTTCTTAACTTCACTATAAGCTTCATCCAAAACTGGTTTCTGTGTGCAAAAATGCACACCCTCCTCATCTCCTCGTTTCTCAGAATCCTAGGCATTTCAAAGCCAAGTTTAAGGACCTCTTTCTCTATAAAATCTTCCCTAACTAATTAAGATGTTAATTCTCTTTCCCAAATTAATTTCTCTCCTATTATATGTTTTCCCCTCTTAAATCCTTAGGCTCTGTCTTAGTAAAACTAAGACAAAAAGACAAGGGCTAGGCAAACAGGGTTAAGTGACTTCCCCAGGGTCACACAGCTAGAAAGCGTTTGGCCAAATTTGAACCCAAATCCCCCCGATTCCAAGCCTAGTGGCTCTATCCTCTGAGCCACTTAGCTGTCCTTGTATTCTATAATAAGTTGTATATACAGTATATCCTTTCAATGGGAAGAATTAAGTTCCTCAAAGGTATTTCATTTTATCTTTTTATCCCTAGCACCTAACATGATGCCTTACACATAGTAAGAGCTATAAATAAATATTTACTAAAATGAACTAAGGATTTCCTAAGTAAAAAGACTGCGAAAGAACAGGAAGGCTTTTCACTTTTTAGAGCAGCCTACATCTTTGTGATCACACATTGGATTGAGCAGTCTAGAGAATACAAGTTGTGAATACCTCCTAGATTTCAGGCTGAACTGCTGAACTCCATCCACCATAAAAAACTCAGAAAGATCATCACCAACTCTGAATCTCACACTTCTTCTGCCCTCAGGGTCCCTCCTTCCTTCCAGCTGGAGAAAGAGCCAAGTAAATAGTGCAAAGCTCTCCTCCCAGAGCATCCGCTTAATGAGGGATACAGTGCCACCCATCTCATCACTTCCCATCTGAATGCATCCCTGGACATGCCTCTACACCATCTATCTTCCTCCCCTTTCCTCTTCTTTTAATATGCTGTCTTTCTTCATTAGATTGTGAACTCCTTGAGGCCAGAAACTATCTTTTGCCTTTTTTAAAGGATCCTCAGAGCTTTTCACAATGCATGACATAGTATAATTAATAAATATTCATTGACCAACTGATAGATAACTATTAATTATTATAATTTTTAAAGCAAGGAGGAGTCAGCTTGACAAAGCAGCTAGAGAGTTAGCTTTGAAGCCAAGAGGACCCGAGTTTAAGATCTAACTCTTATACTACTGGTTGTGTTACTCTGGAAAAGTCACTTAATTTCCCATTGCTTTAGAGAACTCTCAAAGATTGCAAGTCACATAGAAGGTACAGACTTGTATTGATAAATGGAGCCTCCAAACCCCAGATTTCCATGCCCCACTGAAATTTCAGGTGTGGTCTCTAAGTCTGCAAGACTCAACAGAACAAGATGAGATCTGGATGATGCTTCTTCAAAGTGTCACTCATAAACATTAAATTTATAGGATCATAGATTTAAAGATAGAAAGGACCTCAAAGACCATTTAGACTGATGGTGTTCATTGTGTAGATAAGGAAATTTAGGTTCAGAGAGGTTAAGTTATATAACCAACATCACATAATATCAGAGACATGAATTGTTAGTTTTTCAGATTTCAAAGTCAATACTCTTTCAACTGTATAATACTATATTCCAATATATTATATCCTAAGAAAAGTTACTTTGGAGATATTTATATTCAATCATCTGCCAGAGCTGACCCTAAATCAAAAGCAAAATAAAAAAAAAAAAAGCTTTTGACAGTCAAAGAAGTTTTCTTGAATATAATACAAATAAGAGGCTAATTCCTTGTTGATGGTGAAGTGACCCATATGCCTCCATTCATGAAGATGCTTTTAGCTGCAAAAATCTACAGGATACTATAAAAGTCTCATCAGGAAAAGTTCTAGCAGTGCAAAGAGAATTATGTCTAACTATCTATGCCAGAAAAAGAAAATGGTTCAAAAATATATAACACACAAGCTATAAAATATAATTAGACACCTATCTTACCAATTTAGTTAACCTACATATATTTTGGACAGATAATGAAGAGGAAAATGAGTCCACTGTAGACTAGATCCCAAGTTTGTTTTTGTTTTTGTTTTTCTAATTTCAAGCTCTTGCCACTATAACATGATTAACCCATTTTATTTTAAACACTTACCAGATTCTCAAATATATAACATAATTCTGTCTGTGCCTGCCAGCAATATGAATACAATTCAAAAAAAATAACTTCAGTTAAGAGACTGCTTATTAGGGCAGATAGTTGGTTTAATAGAGAGTCAGTTCTGGAGTCAGGAAGTCCTGGGTTCAAATCTTACCTCAGACACTTCACAGCTGTGTGTCCCTGAGCAAATCACTTAATCACAGTTGACTAATCCTTACCACTCTTCTACACTGGAACCAATATTTATTCAATTCTAAAACAGAAGGCATGGGATTTTAAAAAATAAAAGAAAAAGTACTTATCTGGGAAATTAGAGATTTCTCTTATAGTTTCAGCTTTGGAATTAATTTACTTTAATCTAGGCAAATAACTATAATGCTCTGCATAAGTGAACATTGAAATTCTTGAGTCCTGCCTAAGCCCTGGCAAATAATATTAATTGAATGAGGAGAGAGTAAGTCCTACTCAGTAGAACATAGCCCCTCTAAACAAAGAGGAGCAAAACAATCTCTATAAAGTCAAACCTGGACTCCTTAGTGTGGTTGACAACCCTGAACCACTTCTTTCCTGAGAAGAGGCATGGAATGGAAAATGGTAATTGGAGAAATATGGAACTAGTGCCACAGTGATGAGACTCTTTGAAGTGGTAGCCCAGAGCCAACTGGAGGACCATCTAGGCAGGAAGCGAACCTCTGATGTTGGCTACTCATGGCATCCTGGAGCAAAACCTCAGTTACTATGTCCAAGAGACATCTCTCCCTCTCTCTGTCTCAATTTCTTCATCTATAAAACGACAAGAAAATATCTAAAGCCCTTTTCAATTCCTAAGTTTAATAACTTTGCTTCTCTTTTAAAATGTATTTCAATAATAATAAATAATAATAATGAATGTTCATTTAATCTGGCTGATCTCGACTTATGAGGATTTGGTGTGGCTTTAGTGTATTAAGATGTATGTTAGTTTAAAGATTTGACCTGCATACATGGATCTTTGTGGTTTTTGCTTTGGATAATGGATTCCTTCTCTCATCTGCAATGTCGTATAGAATTTAAACAGTTGCTATTTTCCAGCCAGCAAGGGACAGTATCTCTGAAATATATGTGTGCATGTCACATTTTAAAAATATTTCATAAGTAGTAGACTTTCCAACAGTTGGATAAAAGCTAAGTGATCATTATAACTCTGTTTTAAATTTCTCCCTAAAACAGTTGTTTTCTGAGATGAGATAGTTTCAATGCTAAAATAAAGAGTATTTAGCTCAATTTAGGGGTGGGAATAGAGGTGGATCTATTGTCAGGGATGGGAGGTGGTGAAAAATATCTATTTGGACTCTCTTGTTTTATTGATGAGAACACCGAGGCCCCAAGAAACTGTGATCATGTAGCTACTTTGTGTTGGCATTATAAATTTAGAGTTGGAGGGTATGTCAGCACCTGTATAGTCCAACTCTCATTTTAGATATAAGGAACTGAGGCCCAGAAGGTTTAATGAGTTGTCCAAAGTTATATGGGAAATAAGGAACAGAGGTAGTATTTGAACTTGGATCTTCTGATTTCTCATATTGTTCTTCCCACTGTCCCATGCTGACCCAGTCTTTGAGTTGCTAATCAAGGGTTTTTTTCATTCCAAAGCACCCAACTGTGTTTTGAGTCCCTTTCAGTTCTGTTCTATTTAATCCTGCAAAGGATATATAAATTGGAAATGATGAAAGCAAAGAAAGAAGACCGAGTCTCAAAAAACATTCTGTCTCTTTGCATTGAGACTTTGAGAGTTTAGGATTTATGGGGATTAGACTTTTTGGATCATATAGATCTTAATTCCCCACCCTATGAAAGTCTATGAAAAATCACAGCCAGTATTACAAATTCTGTCTCTAGACTCTAAGGGTATACATATATTTATAACATAGTCATGACAGGAGATTATGTTTTTTTTTCTGAAATGCCCTGTAAAAGAGTTTTATATATGATGAGGAAGATTCCTTCTTCCTCTGTTACTTGATCACTCTTTGGTCTACATTGAATGAGTAGAGGTTGTCAGCAACTTTCTTCTGTCCACAGCTGGGAGATGATAGATTTCTACAGTTGACTGCCACTTGTTTTAATTATGGATATTAATCATGGCTGTCTCCTGATGGTATTCTCAAAAAAAAAATAAGACTTTGTTTTTTAAATAAACTACTTCCTCCCTCACAGCAGGATTGATGGATCGCTAGAAAGGGACAGGGGAAGTGTAGCCTTAACAATCATTTGGTGAAAATTGTTTAGGCAACTAGATGGTATAGTGAACTGTATCATGCAGTCTAGAAGACCTAAATTAAAATCCAGCCTTCGACACAATCTGAACTTGAGCAAATCATTTAGCCTCTGCTGATCTCAGTTTCCTTATTTGTAAGATGGGACTAATAATAGCACCTACTTTCCAGGGTTGTCAAGATAAAATGACATAATATTTATATTTTTAATATATATTATATAATGTTTATAAAGGGCTTTACCACCTTTGACACATAATATAAATACTAGCTATTATTATTAGAACTCCTAGGCTGAATGTTTTGTTACAGCACATCCTAAGAAAATTGTTGGCAGAAGTGTTTCAAAGTGCTCACACTTTTGAGGTGCAAAAATAGCAGCAAAGGTTACTTTCAGTCTATGAAAATCACATGGAGAGAATGCAGTTCTCTGTCAAAGGACTCCCAAAGCATATAGGAAGCCCAATGCAATCCAACTCTACTAGAAGAAAAGGTTGCTGTCATTTACTTAGAAATAGGGACCAGTTCTGTGGCTTTTGTTAGTAAGGGACTATTCCCTCTTCCAATGCAAGACCACACCTTCTCTGAAACCTAGAATCTCATAGAGTTTACCTAGAGAACCAGGAGATTAAATAGTTTACCCAGTGTCCCACAGCCAGTGGGGGTCAGAGAAAACCTTAAAGCTAAGTATTATGGGCGACGTGCCAATATTCTCTTCACTCTGCCAGGCCACCTCTCCTATTTGTTAGCTAAAGACAAAGGGTATTGGGTAGCAGCATGGCGTGATGAAAAGAACCCTACATTCAGAGCCAGGAGATATTACACATTATAAAAGCTGCATTCTTGCTTCAATGAACATTTTATAAATGCTTATTAAATGCCTACTTTATTCCAGGCAAAAAATGCATGCTAGTGCAGGAAAAAAAGAGAGACCAAGAGAGATGAATAAATGAGTGAATGAATGAATGAATAAATAATAGATGAGTGAATGAATGGATAGATGAATGACTACATGAATGAAAAACAGCTCCTATACTTAAGGATCTCATGTTCTCTCAGGGAAGATAATGTGTACAAGTAGACAACTGTACAACATAAATATGTGATAAAATTTTTTGGAGCACGAGAGTTGTCATTATCAATCTATTTGGCTAAGTAATTTCCACCAAATACAATCATCCAAGTCATCTGTACTGAATGTTTCTCCCTTAGTTCTGAAACTTCCTTTTGAGTTTGTGTCCCATTGATCCTGAGTACCATTGTACAACTAAACACCTCTTCTTAAACAGTAGTGATTAATCTTAGTACTAAGTAATGAAGAGTCTAGCTTGAAAATATGCTGGAAAGAGCGTCTCTTCAGAGGCAGCAAATATACACGAGGAATGGAGTTGGAAGGTCTGGGTTCAGGTCCCAGGTCTAACAGTAACTATGACTGTGGTCAAGTCATTAAACATGTCTGAACCTCTGTCTTTAGATGTAAAACTGAGGTAATAAGACTTGCACTGGCAACTTCATAGAGTTGTTAGGAGAAAAATACTTTGGAAAGGAATGTATAAATATGAATTAGTATATATGAAGGCAGTGTGGTGTCATGCATAGAGTGCTAGGCTAGATAGAGTGAGGAGGAGACTACTCACTAATTGTTTGACCATAGGAGAGTGCCTCAACTTTTCTGAGATTTAGATAACTCTCTAAGGTTTTAATTTATAGACAGATTACAATATGCTTCAGGCGAAGGATTTACCACACTGATGAAACCATAGGTCCTTGACAGATTATTAATATGAGATCTGAGTTCTAGCTCTGCCACTAAATAACTATGGGACTTGGACATGCCTCTTAAACCCCTCTCATCCTTAGTTTCCTTGTTTGTAAAATGGAGTTATAGTTCTTGCTTTGGCTATCTACAGAGTCTCCTGAGCATCCACAGGAAAGACATATAAAAGATAGTAATAATAATATTATATAATAACAGAATATAATAATATAATTATTATTATATACTAAGCAAGATTGGATTTTCTTTATTTTATTATTTTATTATTATTATTATTATTTATTTTATTATTATTTTTATTATTATAATTTTATTATGAACATGAGTTACTGTAACAAGAGAGTAGAATAAAGTCTCATATATTAAATATATCAATATAATTAATAATAGTATAATAATTAATAATAATGATAGCTTTATAGACAACTTTTTGAGGTTTGCAAAGTGATTTATACATATTATCTTATTTAGCATTATTATCCCCATTTTACAGATAAGGAAACTGAGGCAAATATATTAGTTGACTTGTCTAGGGGTCATATAGCTAGTAAGAGTAAAAGGCAGATTTGATTCCACATGTTTTGATCCAGTACTCTATTGACTACCACTTAGTTATTTCAAAAAAACTTACAGAAAGATCTTTTGAAAGAATTCTATGCTATCCAAATGTAGGGTGTTATTATATGGAGTACATAAGATCAAAGTTGTTTCATGGGTACTCCTCACCTATAGCTTCTAAGGGATATTCTTTCTTCTCATTATTTGAGACCTCGGTCTTTAAAAGGTTAGTCCAATGTAGATAGTAAGGGAAAGTGCCTAATCAATGCTTCTGTATTTGGGTTGAACTCTGCTGAACAACCTCTTGATGAAAAGCTTTATCATAGTTCCATAATGGCCCCCTAAGCTCTCTTCTCCCCAGTGCCTAAGTCACTCCACAGTAGTAAAGCAGGCACTCAGGGAGACAAATCAATGCTTTCAGGCCCCTAGAGTTATAGTTAGCAAGTTTTTGTGGTAAAGCCTCATTTATTCTAGTACTGGGCAATGCACTCAACTAAAGTACCCTAAAGACTTAAGAGAGTTATCATGCTTCCTTCCATGCCTAATTTACAACAGCAGTGTGGGTACCAAGAACTAAATCATACCCAAGAAAATAATATCATTGTATAGACTATCCTCTATTCTTCAGTATTCTTGAGGACTGAAAAGTATACATAAATAATGAACAGACTTATGGTGTGAAATATCAGCATAGTTGAGAACTACCTGCTGACAGTCACATTTCTATGGATCTACCATTTGGGGGTAAAGAGTTCTGAAGATACAAATTGACCCCCACATCCTCAAATTGACTTTTAAACCATTTTAACCATTTTTATACGGTTATTTTCCTAAAATATATGATATATTTTATATAATTCATTTATTATATATTTATGTATATTTTTGTTTATTATATATTCATTTATGTGATATATATATAATGTCATATATATGTAATTCATTTCCCTGACTTAGTAAATAGATTATACTAAGCAAGATTGGATCCTTTTTCAAGGGTCATTATTATGAGTATGAGTTACTATAATGAGAGAGTAGAATAAAGTCTCTTATATCTCTAAACCTGAAACTTATTCTGTCAATATATTGATAGTTCCAGGTCTACAGAGACCTACTTAGCTTGCTATTTCACCGAGTTCCCCCAAGAATTTCCTTGAATTCTCATTCTAGTCAGTTGGTCTACTGTCTTCCCCTCTCACTGATGTTTTCAAGTGTCATAGAGACTACTTGACCCCCAATGGCCAAATTGACCAGATTCCTGTACTCTACTTAGTATTTATTCTCTCTCTTCACTTGTGGCCTCCTCTCTTCATCACTATCATGTTTCACTGCCTTCACTGTGTGTGCTTCCAACAATATCCACTTCTAACCTGCTGCCCACATCTTTTAGTGCTGATCTCTCTATTCTCTATGAGGAAACAAAGGCGGAACTCAAGCTTGTATGGAAACCAGATAATTTGACCCACAAGACTTAATTACAGCAAATATGTTCTCTGACTGAAAAAGTAGCTGGCTCTACCCTTTTCTTGTGGAGTAAAATACAAGGGTTTTGTGAAGCTATTTTTGTTGAGTTTAAAGGATTTTTCACTACTTCTGGCTCCCTTCCAGGTCCATAGCTGTTGAAGATCTAAGTTTCCAGAAGTGTAGCCATCAGACAAGTGGGACATTGCTGTGTACAAATGTCTATGCATCACTCAGAATAGAACATAGCAGGATAATTTCTGAAGAGTGTATTCCAAATAATACAATGTATTTCAAATATTGATTAAAATCATTTGTCCTCAGTTCTTCTGATTCAACCTATGATTCCGAGTCTCTGTATGACCACAGTAGCTCTTTGATGATTTCAGCATTGAGAAAATGGCAGGGTCATGAAATGAGAGAAGTATAATATTTAGAGCAAGCCAACTCCTAGAGAATCCAAATTTCTTACTTTAGAGTTGAGAAAAATTCATTTGGGATCATTTACATAGATAGTAGTGAGGTAGCTTGGAGTGGTACACAGAAACCTGGGTTTGGGATCAGGAAGACATTCAAATTCAAGCTACACCTCTGACATTTATTAACTGGGTGACTATAGACAAGTCATTTATTCTTTCTTATCTGCCTCCTCTTCTGAAAAGAACTTGAGAGGCCACTCAGTCCCTCATCTTTCAGATGAGGAAATGGATAGTGAGTGAGGCTAGTGTCAGAAGATGGTGCCTCTGGCATTTATTAATTCCCAACCTTTGTCAAGTTATCCTAATTCTCTGAGTGAGCTTTCTCTTCTTTAGCCACAAAATCTCTCTACTAGTGTTTAGAATATCTGCCTAACAAGGTCTTTATCTAGATCAAAGGAGATGATCTACACAAAGCCTTAAAAAAACAACAACAAAAAGAACAAAAAATTCCCCTGTAATATTTGTTCCTACTTGAATCTGCAATGCCTGGGATGAGGTGGAACAGTAGATAGAGCACTGGACTTGAATTCAAATTTAGCCTCAAATACTTACTAGTTTTGTGACCATAGGCAAGTCACTTAACCTCTGTCTACCTCTGTTTTCTCATCTGTAATATGGGAAAAATAATAGCACTCATGGTCATTATGGGACTCAGATTAGATAACATTTTAAAGCACTTTGCAAACCTAAGAGAGATAGATAAATATCAGATATTTTAGTTATTAATTTTTCCCCCTAGTCACTGAATTGTCTGAAATTCAGCGAACTGATCTCTGGTATTCCTAGGATGTTAAGAGCAGTATAGGTACAAGAGACTGATTTACCTCAGTTGTGGATAACTGTTATATCTTTGGCCAAATCCATTTTTTAAGTAAAAAAAGGCTTGAAAATAATCTAAGGATTCTGTGACTCTTATTGTCAGTTGTCTTTTCTGATACTTTGATATCACTGTGAAAAGAAAAGGAGACTACACAGGACTAAAAAGTGCTTTTTACTGGAGTATAAGGACCTAGGTTCAAATTTTAGCTTAAATATTTACCAGTTGTCTAACATGAGCAAGTTGCTTAAACTCTTTGTTCCTCAGTTTCCTGATCTATAAAATGAAATCTCTAAAGTCCCTTCCAGCTCAAAATCTATGATCCTTTGAGAGGATAATCCTATTTCTTTCCATGTTTCATGGCTCATCCTGGTCAAAAAAAATTTTTTATTGATTACATTATGGCCATCCTTCTGGAAATGAGAAGACTGATATTTAGCTAGTAGGCTGGCACTTTTGCTGGGACCCAAATTTGAAGCCTTTCCAACTTGGTAGAAACTGTCAGAGTTTGTGTTTGGGAGATGTAGCTAGAGATTCAGAACATCTAAGCTATAGCAAGGCATTGGAATGGATAAAATTTCATGGGCAAAAATGACTGTGAAAATATCAACATAAATATGAACTAAACACCATATAACAGTGACCAGACACAGTCTGACATTTTCTAGGACTCCTATTCATATACTGTCTCTAATATTCTATCTGACACAGGTAAATCTTCTCATCTCTGGGAGCCTCAGGTTCCTCACCTTAAAAAAAAATGGGACAATAACACTTGTAACACTTACCTCAAAGTGTTTTTCATAGGGTCAGACAAGAAAATGAATAAAAAGCCCTCTAAAGCTTTGAAGAACTAGGCAAATGACAGTTATTCTCATTGTTTTTTGTCTTTTTTGTTCCTATCTCACCAGAAAAGGGTCTTTCCCCTATCTGAAAGGAGAGATAGTATATGAGATAAAACCATATAATCCAAATCTAAAAGGATCCTTTGCATTCATTCAGTTTCAGCAGTGTCTGATTCTTTGTGACCCCATTTAGGGTTTTCTTGGCAATGATACCAGAGAGTATTTAGCCATTTCCTTCTCCAGTTCATTTTACAGCTGAGGAAATTGAGGCAAAGAGGATTAAGTGATTTACTTAGAATCACACAGCTAGGAAGTATCCAAGGCCAGATTCAAACTTAGGAAGATGAGTCTTCCTGATTTGAAGCCTGACATTACACTACTTAGTTGCAAAAGGGACTTCATTTTTCATCATTTTACAAATGAATTCTATAAAAGTTTGAGTGATTTAACCAAAATCATACAGTTAATAACTGTTAAGAGCTGGGGTTTTTACCCAAGTCTCCCCATATAATTCCTGGACACTTCTTTATATTACTCTACAATATCTAGGGATGGAAGAAGAAGAATAAAAGGAAACCATGAACCATGTATCAAACAAACCATTCTATTTTATGACTAAAAAACTCATTGGTTCAATTACTCATTCTGCACCCAGCAAATAGTGTCATTATTCAGTACTTTCTTGATTCAGAGCATGTCAAATACAGCTATTCTCATGGTACCATAGGTCCTGAAACATTCAGAAGTCTGGGAAGCTATTGTCATTGAGCTCTCCAGAAATCTGGAAATGGTTTAGTGACATATATGGCCAAATTTTGGGGTGAATAGCAGGGTCTCCCAGAAGTCATGGGATTTAGACCTGGGAAGGACTCTTAGAGTTCATAGGATCACAGAGTTAGAGGTCATCTGGTGCAACCCCTTCATTTTACAGATAATGAAACTGAAGTCCAGAGGAGAAATGACAAGCCTAAGGTCATACTGGTTCTAAGCAACAAGTTCAAATTATAACCTAAGTCCTCTTACTACAAATGCATGCTCTTCTACTATACTGGCAATTTTTCCAGATATAGAAAAAATGATTTTCTAAATCATTTCAGACACTACAATCCAAAACTATTTTCATAATAATGCTAACATTTTATTCTAATACATGAAACATTGATAGATACAACCCACATAAATAAATGCTCTTTGAGGGACAGATATCCTCAATATTTTTTAAAAAAAAACTTTTACCTTTTGTCTTAGAATCAGTACTGTGTATTGGTTCCAAGGCAGAAGAGTGGTAAGGGCTAGGCAATGGGGGTTAAGTGACTTGCCCAGGATCACAAAGCTAGAAAGTGTCTGAGGTCAGATTTGAACCTAGAACCTCCCATCTCTGGGTCTGGCTCTCAGTCAACCATGCTACCCAGCTGCCCCCCACCTCAATAATCTTTAAAAGTGAAAAATAGTCCTGAGAGGCTTATAAGATCCAGTTGTTAAATTATCAGTGTGAGTATTTGCACCTAGAAAATTAGTAAATGCTACAATTAAGGGCATGATTTATTGCTTTCTTGACAGTCTAGACTTAAGAAAAATGGACAAATTGTTAATGATTCAGGATAAATGCAAAATTATACCCAGCCTTTTTTCAGAGTAATGGTTGTTAAACATTTATAAGCATACTCCTGCCTGAGACTCAAAAGTTGGAGAACTGATGCACTATGTTATCCAACTGCCCTGCCAACTCCCCATACAACATTATGATATCCTAAAGGATCAAAAAAGGCAAACTGGAGTAATGGTAGAGAGGGATGAGGGGAGAGGAGCAATAGCCAAACAAGCCCTCCCCCCACCTCTGTGGATATTTACTATTCATGCTGTAACCCTAGTATATGGGGATCTTTTTGGCAAAAGGGAAAGCTTTGATCTACCAAAATGCCCCAGCTTTTAGTACAAAAGGAGAAGAGTATGCAGAGATTATATAACATAATGATACAATAGAAGGTAATGAGTAGAAATATTGGGTTAAAACACAGACGCACACACACACCAAATAACCAAAAGGACCAGACATCTGGGAGAGTTTGCTAGAGGGAGTCAATAGTAGCAAAGACAGAATGCCTGCTTATGGCACCAAGGCAAAAGGAGCTCCTAAGCTCAAGGGTTATTTAGTGAAAGAATGGACACAAGGAAAGAGAGAAACTGACAGATCTAGGAAATTGTAGATATAGGAAGAAGACATGGAAAGAGAAGAAAAATGGCAAAGCAATAGAGAAAAAGAGAAAAGGGGAAATGAGGCCAAGAATTGGGGGTGGGGGTGGGGGAGAGTCATTCAAAAGTCAAAAGAAAGAAAAAGAGAGGAAAGAAAGTCCCCAAAAAATTACAAGAGGAAAGTCAACCTGTGAAGCAAGGGAGAGATGGAAGAGGAAGAAGAGAAGTGATGAAGGAAAGGGGAGTGAAAGAGAAGGGAGGGAGAAGGAGAGTAGAAAAAGAGAAGAGAGAAGGAGAGAGAAGGATAAAGAGAGAGACAGAGAGAAAGAGAAGGAGGAGAAAGAGGAGAAGGAGAGAGAGAGAGAGAGAGAGAGAGAGAGAGAGAGAGAGAGAGAGAGAGAGAGAGAGAGAGAGAGAGAGAGAGAGAGAGAGAGAGAGATCCTTGCTGGTACAGTAACAAATAAATCCCCGCAGCATGACAGCCTTCTGCTAAAGCATTTCATTTTCCCACAACATAATGGTGTGTTATTGCCCATTATCTGTTCTGTCAGTGCCAGAGTCGATATTAAATGAGGGGCAGCTGCATTTAGCTGCCATTTTTCAGCTGTCTCCATGTTGCCATGGAGACCCAGTTGTTTTCTCAGTGAACCTGCCTGCTAGGCATGGGGGAGTGAAGTGGACGGGCAAATAAATGCTGTGAGGGATTGAGGTGCTATGGTAGGGGAGCTAGGGAAAGGCCAGGGAGAGAGGGCAGAACATTCTGGAGGAAAGAACAGCAGGTAACTGGCTCATCATGTCCCACCTGAACCTGATAAATCAGCCATTTCAAAAATCCAATTTATATTCCAGTGTATCTAGCCAGCTAGCCTCTTTAGCCCTGCTCCTCACCTTGAGGTTCATGAAAACTCCGTAGTTTGATGATTTCTTAAATAACCATGCAACTCCTTTATACTCCCTCATTCCACCTCTGCTTTTCCTGGCAGGTTCCCCTTAATCCTGTGCAATTATTCCCTTCTCTTTTGACCCAGTTCTCATTCCTCCACCCTATCTCACCATCCCTCAGCCACAACTTGTCCTCTGAATCCTGGGAGACGAGAAGAGGCAGATAACAATTAGAAGGAACCTTATCCTTTGCTAGATTCCAAAGGGAAAAGGTCCTTTACATCCTCTTTAGAGGGGAGAGGAATCTCCTTGCTGTGTCAGCTTAGGAATTGACATGAGTTAAGCATACTATCAAGCATATACTCCGAGGCTGATGGTAATATAAAGCTAGGTCACACTTTTCATATTATTTGATTTGTTTTGGGCTTGGTTTTCAGAATGTTTGAGTTGGAAAAGAACTAAAAGATCATCTAATGAAGCGACTTCATTGTATATGCAAGAAAACTGAGGCTCTAGAGATATCATGGCTTGACTCAAAAGAGCTTAAGACATCAGTAGGTTATCCTGGCTGGGGGAATAAGGACTGGAAGCTGGTAGAGATCAAGAAGAGAACTGCTCTTTTTAATTAAATATCCCTAAGGAAGGAAGGGAGGGAGAGAGAGAGAGAGAGAGAGAGAGAGAGAGAGAGACAGAGACAGAGACAGAGAGAGAGACAGAGAGAGAGAGAGAGAGAGAGAGAGAGAGAGAGACAGAGACAGAGAGAGAGACAGAGAGAGACAGAGAGAGACAGAGAGACAGAGAGAGACAGAGAGACAGAGAGAGACAGAGAGAGAGACAGAGAGAGAGAGAGAGAGAGAGAAAGAGAGACAGAGACAGAGAGAGAGAGACAGAGACAGAGACAGAGAGAGACAGAGAGAGAGAGAGAGAGAGAAAGAGAGACAGAGACAGAGAGAGAGAGACAGAGACAGAGAGAGAGAGGAAAGTTGTAGACCTCAAATAACTACTTATTTGATTAGTTGTTACCCTTTTTTTTCTTCATGAACTCAAATTTTGAAACAGGCATTATCTTTTTTAGGTCCAGCTTACGGTACCTGACCATTCCTGATAAATAAACAAACACTGCTACTTTATTTCTAATTCCAGGATCTCAAAACACAATGCACATCACCTCACCACCACCACCGAATTTCACATAAGTACCTAAGAAAAACAGGGAGGAAATAAATGCTACTATCCTGATGGGATGGGAAAAAAGGGAACTATAAGGTGACTTGCTGTCTTCTTATGATACTCTCTCCTTCAAACCATAGGACCTCAGTCACTAAGTATGTGACCTTAAACAATGCAAGCAGAAGGTCACACAATAATCCAAACATTCCGTGGCTTAAAACCTGTTTTAGAGCAGGAGAGCTGCGAGGTTCAAATAAACTAACAGATGTAAAGCACTTTGCAGAATTTAAAACTGTATAAATGCCAGGTGGTGGCGGTGGTGTTGTTGCCACTGTTGCTGCTGTTGTTGCTACCAACCTATAGTCACCAGGTCCCTTTTCTTTTGATACACCTGTAGATCTCAAGTAATGTTTACAAAGCAATAAAGGGGTGAAGTAGTAAATATTTCACAACTGGCTCTTTGGGGAAAATATATATGCACATATACTTTTAAATTTAATTTGCATTTTACATTTTCTCAGCTTAACATTTTATTGATTAGGTAATCAACAAAACCATATATCAAACCCTGATCTGCAGTGCCATTTTCTTAGGCAAAATATTCAGACTGAAAAATTTAACAATATATTCTCACTGTAGTAAGAATTGGAAGCAACATATCCCTTCTTCAGATAGTTATTAGCTGTGTGACCCTGGGTAATTGGCAAATTCCCTGAGCCCTGGTTTCTTCATCTATAAAATGAGAGAGGGGGCAACTATGTGATTCAGTACTTGAGAGCTAGGCCTAGGAATGGGAGGTTCTGGGTTCAAATGTGCACTCAGACACTTCCTAGTTGTGTGACCCTGGGCAAGTCACTAAACCCAATTGCCTTGAACCCTTTTGCCTTGGAACTAATACACAGTATTGATTCTAAGATGAAAGGTTAGAATTTTAAAAAATAAAATGAGATTTGGAATCAGTGGCCCTAGGTTTCTTTCTTTCACTAAATCTATGATCCTATTTTAGGATCAAAAAGGTAATCCTGCTTGCTATTAGTTTTAAATGAACTGCCCTGAAATGGATCCAAAGTGAAAACTGATCAATTTTGACCATTCTTGCTGGAAGAATGAAGTCTTTGCTATTCCCTGCTCCCCATTAAATTCTATTTTTTTTATTATTTGATCTTATAGCACTCAACCCCTACCACAGAACTACTCATGCTGCACTTCCTACCATTTCTATCACCCTTCTCAAGATCTCTTTTGATCCTTTTTCTTTTTCCTCAGTTCCCTCTGCATTTCAGCCTCTTTCCCTTGCTGACTGGCAATTTTTCTTCTGTTTCCACACCATGGTTTATGGAAACAATTCTGCCAACTTCACTTATATGCTAATCTGCCTCCTTAGTTTCACTTCTTAAGCACATCCCCTAGCCTCTGAATGAGTGACTTTTGAAAGGAGCACACTGAGCATCCACCAGCCTGCTCCTTTTCTTCCAGGATCTTAAAATCCTAAGCTTGGGGGTCTTGTCAAAATATACAAATAAATGAAACCCTTAGCAACAGAGAGATGTGCAAATATTTGGGAGAAGAAAATAGGAGATGCACTGCCATTTCCATTTTAAAATAAACAGACAAGAATCTGTTAACATGAATCAGCATTCCAACATTTTAGACTCACTTTAGGCTAGAGATTTTTAACTGGGTTTTGTGTCATGGATGGCTTTAGGAGTGTAAGAAAGTCTATGGACATTTTCTCAGAAAAAAATTTAATTTATAAGTGAAGAAAATGTTGAATTCTAGTTAGAAGTTAGTGAAAATAATAGTGTAATTTTTTTCTTATCCAAATTCATAGATTCCTATAAGAAAAATGTAAGCTCGTTATGGGGTGATAGAACTCAGTTAAGAACCTCTGTTCTATACAAAAAAAAAAAATATATATATATATATATATATATATATATATATATATATATATAGTATAGTGGAGGACAAATTAGCTTTAGAACAAGGAAGAATTAATTGGCTGTTTGCATGTTGTTTCCCTTGTTAGACTGCAAGTTCCTTGAGGGCAGGAACTGTCTTTTTATCTTTTTGCATCTTTACAGTCTACCACAGTACCTGGTACATAGTAGGCACTTAATAAATGTTTACTGAATTGAATTGAACTTCTGACAGGTACTGACTGCATAACCCCAAACACATTAATTAATTTCTCAGTACTCTATAGCTGTGGAGAATTTATACACCTCCATTGGTGATAATAATAATGTAATTACTAATAACTAGCATTTACATGGTACTTTAAGGTTTGAAAAATAACCAATAAATAATCTTATTTGATCCTTACAAAAAGCCTGGAAGGGAGGTGCCATTATAATCCCTATTTTACAAATGAGGAAACAGAGAGAGAGAGATTAAGTGACTGGCCCAGATTCACACAACTACAAAGTATCTGAGGCTGGATTTGAACTCATCTTCTTGATTCCAGGTCCAACACTTGATCCACTGGTGGAGGGGGAGTTTATTCACCTGAGAGTTCCCCATATCAATGAAATGATAGTTTTTAGTCCCAATCCTTCTGTAGTTGTCTAGAATAATAATATATTCAGCTCAGCTCTCCCTTTTTACTTCTGCAGGGCATAACAATATAGTGATACCTTGATTTAGAAATTGAGAATAGATGCACCTTACCAACAGAGCAAGGCAAAGTGAGCCTGGGTACAGAAGGGTCTGGGAAAAATTATGATTTCATCATCCCTAGGTCAGTGGCATGAGTGAATGTAGAGAGAGAACACAGTAATAACTGTCTCAGGAATCATTCTGTCATGGATAAGAGCTCCCACATGCAACAGAAGAAAAGTTCACGTTCTCAGGGTTTTAATGAATTGAGGAAGGTACTGCTTGGACCTGAGAGCCCAAACTAGAGAAGGATCAGAGAAACTTCACCTGAGGCTTCCAACAGCAAGTGATATTTTCATGCATTCTCTCTCTAATGTCACCCAACTTGCTGATACTTAGCCATTACACATCTAGATAGTGAACTTCTTTCACTCACTATCTGACCCCATTCCAGGTTCTCTCCCTCCCCACCATGGACTAGTGTCCTCTTCCAAACGCTTTCTCTCTCCCCTGGTACCCTTGGACCACCTACTCCAGTTTGGGTTTGTGGGGCAAATTTGCTACTTTTAGCTATCTATATTGCTTCCAAAATGTCAGCAAAGTTGACCAGCAAACTAATCATAGGGGAAAAAAATTCTAAATGACGTATATTGAGAACAGCTGGTATTTATAGAGCAACAGTATTTTTTATGTGTTAATTTGTAAAGCTTTAGAAAAACGTGGTTATTATAGCAGGGAAGAAAATGCTTATTACTTTGATTTTTCCAAGTTAAAAGAAATCCATTTTTTTCTGGCCTCACGTGCTTCAAGCTATGCTAGCTTCTCTCTCCTCTTTTCTCTCCACCTCTTCCCCACATTTATGTGATGCTTAAAATAGCCATCATCTATATTCCTTCCCACATTTTGCCATTATGCTAAACCTAGGAAATCAAATACTCTCTCTCTCTCTCACACACACAGACATACACATGTATTGACACTCACCAAGTCCCCATATGTTGAGTTAAGTGAATACAGAATTTTATTATGAAAAAAATATGATCAGAGCATCCATCACTTAAATGCAGCCTTGGCATTTGTAGGCTTATTAGACATTCAGGTGAACACTGAAACCTTTTGTGACATTTTAATAGATTTTAAAATGAGACCACTTAACATATGTAAGAGACATGTGGGTATTTTAAAAGAAATGCTTACTATCTTGAGCTACAGAACATTGCACTCATATTTGGGAGATCTTGTTGGAAAGAATTAAAGACTAATAAAAAATAACCTCCTTAGACATGATTCCTCCCAAATTTGAAAGTTCCTTCTAGGAGAAAGTTTTTGTTTGAAATTAAATATACCCAAAGCTCACAGAGTTAATTTTGATCTGACTGAATGCCAAATCAAAGGCCAAAATTTTACATATATATAATGCATGTGTAAAATAATATATATGTGTGTAAAAGTATGTATATATGTGTGCATGTATATGTAGATATATTTGTGTATATATGATTGTGCCTGCATATGTATATATGTATATTTGTGCCTATAGTATGTAAATTTTGCATGTGTTTATATATATATGTGTGTATGTATTTGTTATACATATTTGTATGTCATCTGTATATATTTGTGTGTATGTGCATATATGTGCATATATTTATATGTATACATGTGTTCATATATGTATATATATTTGTGTGTACATATATGTGTATGTGTGTATAGTTAGTGCGTTATTATCCTTCATACTTGAAGAGGACCTGATGATGTCCTTTTGGCTGGAATATAAATTGGATTTAGGCAAGGCTTCACTCTTCCAGTCATCAAAGTCCAGTGGCAAGACAAAAGTCAGGATGACTGATGATGGCTCAGGACGTAACAGATGATGATGGTATCTTCAATGTCTAACCAAGCACCAAGCACTCCACAGCGCCTGCTTCAGTCATCTTCTTGGCAGAGATAAATATAGAATCTCTTTTTTCCCCTTCTCTAGTTCTATCTATTCCTTTCTGTGCTTTTTAATATTCTCCGAGTGTCACTCAAGTAGAAATTTTCTATGTCCTCTTATAGGGCACATTGGTTTGCTTTCAGTAGGTTCCATTTATTAAAGATTCCCTAAGAGCCTGAAACAATGTTTTTACTTTGAGAATTAGATGTCAAGACTCTAATGACTCCTTGTTCTTGGGTAGCAGAAATTGTGATATCAAAGGTGACTGCAGATCAAAATGTACTGGCTGCACTCTGAGCCCCTGGGAAGATTATAGGTTGAAACATAAAACAATGGCAACTCTTAGAAAACTTGAGGACTAAAAGAAAATCCTCTTGTCCTGAAATTTGGTTCTTTGGAAACTTACTTCTGTGGATATGCTGTGGCCAAAAGCTTTGGGGTAGTCAAAGCTAGCACAAACCTAATAAATTTATCCCACTGAATATTTCATGCTTCTTTTCAGGTATCTTGAAGATCAGACTTTGTAGAGTATACAATGCTGATGCTTCTTGTCCTAAGCACCAAAGGGGTGAGTATTTTAAATATTGATAAGGTTGCTAGAGCTAAAATCCATATGAGTTCACAGAGTGCTTTTACCTACACATGTTATTTGATTTGATCTTTGTAATAACCTTGTGAAGCAAATACTCTAAGTATTATTATCCCCATTTTCCAGATGAAAAACCAAGACTCAGAGAAATTGTGACTTGAGTATGTATAGCTAAGAACAAGACTGATGATAATAATGGCTAAATTTACAACTTGAAGGTTTGCAAAATGTTTTACAAATATTATCTTATTCTGTCCTCACAACAACCCTGGGAATTAGGGGAGGGGGATGGGTGTCTCCATTTTACAAATGAATAAACTGAATCTACAGAGGTTAAATGTAGGTTGCCCATCAAAATTTGGACATTAATGCATTGCTGGTGGAGCTGTGAATTGATCCAACTATTCTGGAAGGCAATTTGGAACTATGCCCAAAGGGCGATAAAAGAATGTCTACCCTTTGACTCAGCCATAGCACTGCTAGGTTTATACCCCAAAGAGATCATAAGGAAAAAGACTTGTACAAAAATGTTTATAGTCATGCTCTTTGTGGTGGCAAAAAATTGGAAAATGAGGGGATGCCCTTCAATTGGGGAACGGCTGAATAAATTGTGTTATATGTTGGTGATGGAATACTATTGTGCTAAAAGGAATAATGAATTGGAGGAATTCCATGTGAATTGGAACGACCTCCAAGAATTGATATAAAGTGAAAGGAGCAGAACCAGGAGAACATTGTACACAGAGACCGATACACTGTGGCACAATTGAATGTAATGGACTTCTCTACTGTCAGCAATGCAATGATCAAGGATAATTCTGAGTGACTTTATGAGAAAGAACACTATCCACATCCAGAGGAAGAACTATGGGAGTAGAAACACAGAAGAAAAACAACTGCTTTATCACATAGGTTGATGGGGATATGATTGGAGATGCAGACTCTAAATGATCATCCTAGTGCAAATATCAATAATATGGAAATAGGTCTTGATCAATGGCACATGTAAAACCCAAAGGAATTGTGCATCTGCTAGAGGAAGGGGCTCGGGGGACGGGAAGAACATAAATCTTGTAACCATGGAAAAATATTCTAAATTAACTAATTAAATAAAATTTTCCAAATGAAAAAAATAAAAAAAATAAATGTAGGTTGTCCAGGGTCTGACAACTAGAAAGTGTCTAAAGCAAGATTTGAATGCAGGTCTATCTAACCTCATTTATGTAACCAATTTTTATTTTTCACACTAAATAAGATCACAGGAGCTAGGGCTGAGAAGGAATTTATAAGTCATTAATCAAATTCAACACCCTCAGTTTACAGAGACAATGGCAGAGCTAATATTTGAACCTGGAAACTCTAACACCAAAACCAGCATTCTTGTTTCTACAACTCTTTCTACTGTACCTGAATCTGAAGCCACACTTCTATTTATAGTGATAAAACTGATTGAAGTCCCTGACAGATTGTCACTGTTTCATTGCTATTTTGGTTAACTCATGTCCATAGAATTTTGGAGCTACAAAAGGCCTTAAACCTTTACCTAATCTTCTCCACCATTTTATGGTTGGAGAAAAGGAAACCCACAGATTTTGCCATTCCTCAAGATTCCCACATTACCTATGATTGACAACCAAATTGGTTGTTGCCTGTTGGTTCCCAATAAGATCCTAACTGGCCTTTTTGATGTGAAATTATGGCTCTCTGTGCCTTTTTAGTGGGTATCTAAAGAAGTCACCTTTCCCTGTTCAGCACTTTAGGGAATGCTAAAGAGTTGCCAGTTCCTCCCTTCCCCCCCCTACACCCCCGTTTGCCTGACTGGCTAAATATTACTACATAAGCACCATTTTTCTTCCATAAAATATTAAGTATTCACTGAACCAATGGCTAAATTCTCCCTAGCTTGATATACAAAATCAGCTTGCCAACCTCAAAATAAAAACCAACAATTAAAAAAATCACTGGAGCTCCTTCTCACAGCAAACAATTAATTTGCCAGTGAACATTTTGGGGGGCATTAGCAACTATAGTAGTCCCAGGCTTTGGTAGTTGCTTTGGTGATATCTATGATATGATTGAAAGATAGCAATGACCTAGGAAGACCTCCTGATATCAGTGTTCACAGATGATGTTGAATAGTGCCAATAGCCTTATTTTAGGAGATTCATTCTTTTAACTCGCAGAGCTAATGGATCCCCTGGAATTCTTCATTCTTTGAAGTGGACCAATCCAGAATTAAGTCATGGAATCATAGGATTTAGAGCTAAAAGATATTTTGAAATTTATAAGGAGTGAAAATATTTGCCCAAGCTTAAACATGTAAGTATCAGAAACCATATTTGAACACAAATCCTCTAACTAAATCTTTCTACTATCAGCTATTTGGAAGGATTTGTAAAGTGTCTACTATGTGCCAGGCACTATGCTAAATACTTTACCAATAGTATCTCATCTGATCCACTCAGCAAGTACCTGGAAGATAGATGCTATTATTATCACCATTTTACAGTAGACCAAGTTTAAGTGACTTGCCAAGATCACAGAGTTAGTAAATATCTAAAGCTAGATTTGAACTCTGGTCTCCCTGATTCCAGCCCTGGCATTCTATCCACTGCACCACCTAGATGCCTGATAAAGATAGAGATTTAGATGATATAAATACCTTGAGTTTTAATCCTAAAGCCACATTTTTAAGAAAAAAAGCCACAAAATGAATAGGAATAAAGCGAAGACAAACATTTACCATAATTCCTAATTATGACGGTTAAGAAGACTTTCAAGAAGAAGAATTAAGTTTAACACATCAAACAATAAAAAATAAATCTTCTTCCCTCCTTCCCTACCACCCTTCAATAATTCCCCAGCCTGAATTATGTAAAACATCTTCCACACACAATTCATTTTTCACAAGTGTCACTGTCAAAAGGAATTTATTCTTCAGAGCACCAGGCACTTGGCACCAGTGCCTCTGGGAACCCCCACAGCTGCAGCAGGCAGCCCAGAATTTCCACTATAAGACTCCTGATAGCAAACCAAAAAAAATAAAAAATCAAAGTTCGAAAGAGAAAAAAATGACAGTCCTTTATGAATTAAGCAAACAGATATACAGATGCTTTAATGTTACAAAATAGGGTCAGAGGGATACCACATGGAAAGTCATAGAAAAAAAAACTTAAAGGAAATATAGGTATAGGAAGAAAAGGTAAGAAGAGATTCAACTTTCTAACTATGGAAGGGAATAGTTTCTCCTAATAATTTCATTGCAGTGATTTTTAAACTTCACTCTCTCAGTTACACACACACACACACACACACACACACACACACACACGCGACCAAGTATGCATCTAAGGGGCTAGAAGGTGTTATCAGGATGCCTTGTCGCCTTGTGCTGAGTGCAGAACAAGCCTTCAGGCTCCTGCTGTCTCTGGCACCAGATCTCTAGCTGAATGACGAAGTTGTCAAGTTAACAATCATTCAATTCCCTTCCTAGCCAAGGTCAAGAGAAGTTGTGGTTGAGTTCCATAGGACTGAGATCCCTAGACAATCTGGCTATAACCCTAAAGGTATTTACAATCTCAAGGACCCCAGAGACATGATTGTCACCCATAGATTTGAATCCCCAGTGTTTTAGTCATTCCAAAGTAGCCCTAAGATTTGACACTTTGGGGCTATTATGATTCAAAACCAGTAACTCTGACCACAAATTAATCTCCTAATACTTGGAATGATGCAACTTTGGATGACCCAAGGATACCCCTGATTTTACTCCTCCACCTTTGGCAAAACAAGTCAAGAACTACACTAGTCTTGATGATGGGCAAAAATGATTTCTTTTTGTTTATTATTTCTTTTTATCCTCAGTTCCTAGTCCAATGCATTATATATAAAAGGTGCTCAATACATGTCTGTTTTATTTAAATTAACATTTAATTCACTATCATCTGCAATTCATCCTTTACTCACAAGATCAGGTTTGCTGCCATTGTGAGGCATTGGTAATGAGAAAGGAAATCCCAGGACTTATGAAGAGGACTAGGAAGAAGATATAAGTGGAAGGTATGAGAGATCAAGAAGGAGTAATAAAATCCATGGAACAGAAAAGCAAGAAAAAGTGTACTTCCTAGGCTTTTATAATAAGAATAAAAGGCTAATTTGAAAAAAAAATAGCATTGGACTAGTAAGAAATCTATTTTTTATTAATTCAGAAAAATGAAATATTTACTACAGTCATTGGCAACATGAATGGATTCCATGGAATCAATCTCAATGAATCCATTAGATTGTATCTTTTGCCTCTGATTCTATCCCTAACACTTAGCACAGTTCCTAGCACAGAGTAGTAACTTAACAGGTGTTTATTGGTTGATTGATTAATTGAAAAGAGAAAAAAAAAAGAAAGCAAGATTCATCTTGACTCATATCTCAAGTAGCTCTGTTAAAATAACTTCCTTCTAATTCAATCAGAACAATGCATTTTAAACCCATATAGTCACAGAGAAGACTATTTTTCTACTGAGAAACAAAGAGTAATCTTTGATGTGTCATGTTATTTTAGATTGAATTTGCCCTGGATTCTGTTTAACTTTTTTATCAACTTCTATATTTATAGATCTCCAATAGTACAAATCTGGAAGGAATAGTTAACTGATTAGATGACAAGCAAGAAGCCAACAAAATCTTAATTATCTAGAACATTGAACTGAATCAAATAAGATGAACTTCAATAGGGATGAATGTAAAATCTCATACATAGGTTAAAAAAAATCAACTTTACAAGAACAAAATGGAGGTAGTGAGAGGTTACATAGCATTTTGACTGAAAAATATCTGAGAATCATAGTAGATTGTAAGTTTAATTTGACTCAGTAGTATGAGCTGACAAATAAAAAATTAATGCATATTTGGGAACCATTAGGAGACATAGTTTCCACAAATAAGGAAGTGATAGTCCCTCTACACCCACTCAGGTCAGACCACATCTGTAGTAATGCACTCAGTTATGAGCACCAGGGTGTCCTTAGGAACACTTTGCTCATATTCTTGAAGACACATAGTCAAATGCAAATATTTTCTGTGACTTCTATTTCCCCAAGCCTCTTAAAATAGCATTCTCTATCAGGACATTCCTTCTATTAGCCAAACCTTTGGGACTGTGCTGTGTTTTGGCTATCTACTTTTATTTCAGAGACTAAGTTTCTATTCACTTATCAGTGAATGAACATCTCACAACCTTTTGAGCAGATCACTGTGGACTGTCCACAGTAAAGCCTCTTCAGCTGAAAAAGCATGATTAGGAGTTTACTGTAGAAGTATTTCCTTTTGCTTTTTTTACAGACCCTTACCTTTCTGGTTTATTATAGCAACAAACAGGTCATTTGGACATTGGTATACTTACTGATAAAGTTGGGAGAGGGATCTGAGGAGGAGAAGAATACAGGGTCAAAAAGAAGAGAAAACCAAAATAAAGGAATAAAATTTATTCCTATTCCAAGGAAAGCAGAGGATTCTCAGTCCCTGCCCCCAACCTCAACTCTAACATTTCCACATCAGATAAAATATATTAAAATGAACAACAAGGAAAATGTTTGAAGGGGGAGATGTCTGAAAAAGTGAATTTACAGCTAGAGAGATGAGTATGGAAGAGAGATGGGAAGACCCATCAGTGGTTCTGTTGTTAATGAGAAATTTATGAGCTGACCATTAAATATATAGGATCATAGGTTGATATCTGGAAGGAATCTCAGAGGCATTCGAGTTCATTTCTTACCTTGGAGTGTCTCTGAATTGATTTAATGTATGAAAATTAGGAGGCAGGAATAAGAGGGGGTAGGAGAAGGCCACATTGATGGTAGGCAAATAATGGCATGGGCTCTACTGGTCACATGAATCCAGAGCTGTTTCAAGCAAAATAGTCATGATTGTCTTTGACTGCCACCACCTCCCCAGTTCTCTTCCTTTCTACCATGAAAACCCTCTTTCCTATCCAATAGATGCTCAGAAAATACCCTTTCTCCCATATACCTTTGGGCAACATCAACAAATACCTTCTGAAAATCAAAAGGATTATTTACTTAGAAACAGAAGGAAGAACAGAGGTCACCTACATTCATCTCCTACAAATCATGAATTCCATCTTCAGTATCACCAAGAAATGGTCAACCAGTCACTGCTTGAAACTTTCTATTACAGTATACTCAGAAATGTGCAAGATATCTCATCCCAATTTTAGACAGTTTGGACTTTCTTAGAAAAATTCTGCCTATGCTGAAATGGAATCTGTTTCATGACAATTTCCTGTTATTGGTACTGCATCTTCTCCCCATCCCAATTCCAAAGGCAAACAGAACACAGTTATTTCTCTTCTCTGTGTAAGAAAGCAGAAAAAAAATCTCATATAGGATGATATATAGAATAAGAGCCAGAAAAGCCAGGGAAAATTTTCATGAAATAGTGGCTAATTCCTGGGTTTTGGCTTCCCAGCAAACACCAGCATTCTCCAAACCTGCCTTAGTTCCTGTAATCATCTGGTTTCCATTCAAAGAAGCCCACATGTTCCCTAAAACTACACTGAGTTACTCTAACAGCATTCTGTGAATGACTGATGATTCCCCCTCTTGGCTGGATTGAGTAGACAGAATGTTTTATTGGAAACCAAAATAAGTTCATCATGGTGAGTAGTAGAAGGGGGGAAGTAAATGCCTGAAAGTGGAAGTGATTTGGGAATGTGCACAAAATTGTTTTGTCCCTGAATCTATTCCATATTTTCTCAAATTATTCTAATTTCATAAACATATCTCCTTTGAATTCATAATCATCTAGTTTGATCTGTTATTTATTTAGAAAATCAATGGGGATCCATGGGCTGTGGATATGGATAGACAGTTACCTCCAAAAATAGCATAAACTTGGATAAAGCTAAGAAGGAGGCATGATAACCTTTCAAGCTATCTTTAAGCTACCTCTTATGCCCCATTCCCACCAAGTATTCCCTAGGATAAATCTCCCCTGCTTCTTCAACCACTCCTCTTACCATGTAACATAACCTTCAGATCCCAGACTATTCTGGACACTGTCCTCTGGACGTGTTCCAGATTGTCAATGTTCCTTCTAAAATGCAGTACAGGACACAGTATTCCAAATGTCATTTGAGCAGAGCAGAGAACAATGAAACAGTCACCTTATTTGATATGGACACAAGGTTCTTATTAATGTAAACTAAGACTGTATTAGCTTTTTAGGCTGTTACATCACATTACATTGAGCTTGCAGGTCACAAAACTACTATTTTTTTTTCTTTTGCGTGAGCTATTTTCTAACCAAATTTCCTCCCATTCTCTGCTTGCAAAAATGTAAGATTTTTAGATCCAAGTGCAGGGCTGAACATGTATCTCTATTCCATTTTCTCTTCTTGGCTTCAGTTCACTGTTCAAGCCCTTGTGACTAGAGTTTTGTTTGTTGTTTGTTGTACTACAGGAACCCTTGTCAAAGAATGAGCATACTATTTGGACTCAAAATCTCAATTCTGTCAACCAGTAACTTAGCTTTATCTCCCAGTTTAAACCCTATAGGATGTGGTGTATTCCTACATTTCCTATGTTGGAGAGATGTAGGCAAGGGGGAGAATTCTGAGGAAAATTTAGGTGGGGATTGGGGAATTCTTAGACAATAGAAGGAAAGGTGGCAATCTCTGAATATTGCTTTCTTCCTCCTCAACCTAGATGTCTTAGAGTCCAGTCCATTCTCTATTCTCTTTACTATACCATCAGAGTGAATCAGTTCCACAAATAGTATAAAGGATCTGCTATGCATAAGACACCAAGTTATAAGAAGGATATATATGCTTATCCGTATATCTAAGGCATTTTGTAAATACTACATATCGGGCACTTTGGTGGCTAAGTGACATGGTAGATAGAGCAAGGGCAGGAAGACTCATACTACTGAGTTTAAATCTGACCTTAAACACTTACTTTACTTTGTGAATTACTTATTCCTGTTTGTCTCAGTTTCCTCATCTGTAGAATGAGCTAGAGAAAGAAACAGCAAACCACTCTGGTATTTTGTCAAGAAAACCCCAAATGGGATCATGAAGAGTTGGATATGACTGAAATCGACTGAACATTCATCACTTTGCTAAGCAAGGGAGATACAAATACAAACAAGTAACACAATCTCTGAATGTAACAAGTAAAATAGATCAGGCAATGGGGAGGCTGATGAGCCCATGACAGCAGTGTTAGGAATCCTCAGAGATATGGAGAGGTCACCTAGCCATAGCAAAACAAGACCAATAGCTTATGAATTAAAGCCATGAGTCTCAAAAACATTTTTCAGGATATGAATAAGGAGGATATAGCAATGATGATCACAGTATGGGTGCTATATGGCAGAGGAGTAGGGGAAGTGAATAGGGAAGAACTTCTTCAACCCTTTTCTGCAAAGTTAAATTCAACCAAAGGCTATTTCAGGTTAACCTTTTCCTCCTGGAAGTGGATATTTAAAGAGCCACATGATGATATCTATTTTTTGAAGATAATTGCTATAAGGATTGGGGGCCTGTGATCATAAGAGTGGATTTCACTGGTGTTCCCCATGCTTAGAATGCTGTCCTTCTTTATCTCTGTCTTCTGGCTTCCCTGGATTCTTTCAAGTCTCAGCTCAAATTTATCTTCCACATCTTTCCTGATCCCCTTTACTGTGAATGTCTTCCCTCTGTTGGATATCTCCACTTTATCCTTTATATCTTGTTCATACATAATTGTTTTCAAGTCTTATCCTCTATTAGACATCTAGCTCCCTGAAAGTAGCAACCAACTCTCTTTTGCCTTTCTTGGTATTTCCAGCAATTAACACAGTGCCTGACAGATAGTAGGCACTTAATAAATACTCATTGACCAATGAACTGATGAGTTGGAGGCAACTGAATCCTGAAGGTTCTGGTGAGAATGGAGAAATACCAAGAGACTCTTGTCAGCTCTGTGACAATTATCTTGTGTGATTTCTGACAAGTCACTAAACATCTCTATGCTTAGGTCTCCAAACCAGAAAAATTGGAGTGATGGCATATATCCTCCATTCTCCTTCACAAATAGAGATGTTCTAAAACAATGCTATGAGGTCACCCATGATGGGGGTTTTGAGATTTTCATCCAAAGGTGAAAACAGAAGAAAGATGGGGCAGCGGTCCACTGCCACAGATGTTAGAAGATCTGGGTACAAATCCTGCCTCTGTCACTTACTAATTATATGACCTTGAACAAGATATTTAATTTCTCGGGGCCTCAATTTCCTCATCAGTAAAATGAGGTGGGGGTGTGGACCAAGTGGTCTTCGAGGTACCTCTTAGGTCTCTACCTGCAATGAGATAACATATGTAAAAGTGCTTGGTAAACTTCCGCATGCTAGAAAAATGGTAATTATATTTATATATATATATGCACATAAACATATACACATGCATCTCTACACATAGCTGGCATGATGTACATATATATATATATCTATAACTCATACCCAATATATACATGCAGATGTATCTCTATACACCTCTAGCATGATATACATATGCATGTATTTATGCACTTAGCTATCATGATTACATATGTATCTATCTATATATAGCTAGCATGACATATAATATATATTATAATATAATTGTATATTATATACTAAATATGCATCTATGCAAATATATAGCTTAATACACATGTATGTAGCTACATTCTTAGCTATCATGATATTCATATTTATGCATAGCTAGTATGATATACACATATGTCTATGTATGTGCACCCATCATACAGTACATATACATATCTAGACAGTATGATGTACTCATATAGGTATATGCATGTATACACATAACTAATATGATCCATATGCACATATGCATACATTTGTATCTATACACATTTTTGTTGTCCTATTTTTCATGGCCCCATGGGCCATAGCACACCAGGTCCTTCCATCCTCCATTACCTCTCAAAGTGTGCCCAAGTTCATGGTTATTGTTTCCATGACACTATTTGTCTTCTGGTGTTTCCTTCTCCTTTCCCCTTCCATTTTCCCCACTATCAGGGTCTTTTCCAATGAGTCCTGTCTTCTCATTTTATGGCCATAATATTGAAGCTTCAGTATGTATCCTTCAAATGTTTGAATTAATTTCTGAATTTAATTCTTCTGAATCAATTTTTTAAGGTATTGACTGATTTGATCTCCTTGCTGTCCAAGAGTCTCTCAAAAGTCTTTTCCAGGACCTACTCTACATCTCTCTATATAGCTAGCATGATATATACACATATACATCTGTACACAGAATTTCTGTGATAATATATATGTGTGTGTGTGTGTTATATAATGAAAGATATATCTATATATTTGTGAACACAGAAAGAGAGAATGAGAGAGGGGAGAAGGAAAGGGGAAGGGGAGAGAGACAGAAACAGAGACAGATACAGAGAGATAAAGAGAGAGACGTATAGAAACAGAGGAGAAAGAGAGAGATAGAGAGACAAAGAAAAGGGGAAGGGGTGAGGGAGAGAGAGGTAAGAAGAGTGAGGGAGAGGGGGTAAGAGGGAGAAGGAGAGGGAAAGGGAGAAAGGAGGAGGGGAAAAGGGGAAGGAAGGGAGAAAGGTGGGAGACAGAGACAAAAAGACAAAGAGAAGGAGGGAGAGAGGTATAAGGAGAGTCATATCAATTCTCTAGAAATTCCTCCAGAATACCATCTATTCTTGGTCTCTCTGCTCAGAGCCTACCACTAGAGGGCACTAGTGACATACTCTCCAGAACTGTAGTATGTCATTAGACTGGTTACCTTTATCAACCAAGAAAACTAAAATTTTCATCTAGGCTCTACAGTTTTCCAAGTGATCACTTTACCAATCATTGCCACTCCTTCTCCAGGCCACCAAGCACAGAAAATCTCATTCAATTTCTTTTTTAGTTTTATTATTTTTCTTCTTTCAACTGACCACCCATAAGGAGGTAATTTTTGGAGCCTGGCTTCAACTCCATCCAGCTATCCTTTCTGTCCTTTCTTTCATCCTATAGGAAAATATGTCATACAAATATGCCAATCAAGGCTTTTGAAAAGAACAACTTGCCTTGCTTCCCAGTATTCTATTACAAGTACCCAGATGGTCCTATGGACTATTGTGGTAAAAAACAGGGAGAAGGAAAATCACCCAAATTAAAAACAGGAAGAAGAAAAATTGAAATTTCTCAAATGCAGAGTGGAAAGGACCTTTGAAAGTATACAATCAGATCCCTTCATTTTATAAACAGTGACTTGCCTAAGGTCACACAACAAGCTAGTAGAAGAGCTGGATGATTTTCAGCCAGTTCAATTTAACAAGCATTTATTAAACACCTAATGAATTCAGAACAATGGGCTGGGGAAATAAATTTAGAGATGTCATAAACTCTGACCTCATGGGATTTAATTAAAATGCAAAATAATATATAATGAATATTTGACATGAAAGTTATGTAAGTATTTTTTTTTTGCAAGATCTAAGAGAAAACAAGTGGTTAGCAGTTTTGTTTTTAGATTATTTAGGACATGTGGGAGGGAGTGGGAAATGGAGCAAAAATCAGTTTAGACTGCATGAAGAAACTGGCACAGAAGTCAAATTTTAACTGGAGTTCCCCACCATTTTTGTGTCTTGGACCCTTTTAGCCTTCTAGTAAAACCTTCACACCTCTTCTCAGAATAATATCTTTAAATGAATAAAACAAAATATGGAGGATAGAAGGAAAACCAAATATAATGAAATACATTTATTATTTTGTTTGTTTGTAAACTATCAGTTTAAGAATCTCTGCTTTAAAAGAAAAGGTAAAATTTGATTCTTCAGACCAAAAAGACCTGAATTCAAATCCAAAAGACCTCATAGTGTGAATTCAACTGTATTCTTATGGAAGTCTCTTGATCTTTGGGGGCTTCAGTTTCCTCATCTATAAAATGGGGGGAGGAGCTGAACTAGATGAATTCTAAGGTCTTTCCCAACTCTAAAATCCTAGGAAGAGAAGAGAAGACATTCCAGACAAGGAAAGAACCAGTTAGCCTCAAGAATAGAGCATGTGGTGATTAAGTAGCTAAGGCTAAAAATATTGGTGTAGCAACAGATTATAGAGGACTTCAGGCAAGACAGTTTAAACTCTTATTTCCTAGGCTATGAGGTAACTCAAGTTAGCAATTATCAGAAAGAGAATTTTTGAATTTGTATTCCCCTACTGGGCAAGTCTTGAAGTGATCAGATTTTTTAGAAGCTAGAGATGTCATTTTATTGAAAGTATACCAAAGAAATTTCTGTGTGCGCAATGATTCGATTTTTTTCTCAGTGCTTAAGAGTTTTGCATCACCTAGTAAAACTGTGACATAGGTGAATTTTATCTTCAGCAATCCTAGCCTCCAGGGACCCTTTTCTCCTTTCTTGATCCGTCACTAAGCCCTTTCTCAGTAAAGGAACTGGAATCACAGAATTTCAGGGTAATTGATACATGCTCAAAGAGGGAAGCATCTGTGTGGAGATGCCAGCAGTCTCCATCAGGGAGAAGAAATCCTGTGTGGTCTACCACATGGGTGGGAGTAGCCTCTTTCCACTATGTGGAGCTGAAATAAAAATTCTGCTCCTTGCCATTTTTTATCATATCTCAATAGTTTCCTCTTCAGGGTTTGAACTACTCCACAGGGCAATCAAATATCTCCTTTAAAAAAATAGCAAAGAAAAAGACATAGCAGTAGCTTGTTTCTTCATGAGTATTCTACTTAGTGATCTGGCATCATGGTCATTTGGGAGGTCCCCCTATCCCATCCTCCAAGAATACCATATATTCTTCCTTCCCTTCCCTTTCAATGTTTTAACATAAGAGCATCCTTTTTGGTCACAATTTCTTCTAACCTATTTGAGCCTCAGTTTCCCCATCTATAAAATAGGTATGATAATAATAGTACTTAGGAAAGGGCTGGAGCATCTAGGAGCCAAGAAATCCTGGGTTCAAAGCTGGCCTCAGACATTTCCTCACTGGGTAAATCACTTAGTCCTTACTATTCTTCTGACTTAGAGCTGATATACAATATTTTAATGGGTTTAAAAAGGTTTAAGAATAATAATAATAGAAACTGGAGTGAGGAAGACTCATCTTCTTGAGTTTGAGTTTGACCTCAGAAACTTACTAGCTGTGTGATTTCAGGCAAGTCATTTAGCCTTGTTTCCTCTTCTATAAAATGGGCTGGAGAAGGAAATAGTAAAGTACTCCAAGATCTTTCCAAAGAAAACTCCAAATGGAGTCACTGAGAGACAGACACAATTGAAATGCCTGAACATCAATACAGGGTTGTTGTGAGTAACAAATGAGATAGCCCATGTAAAGCATTTTGCAAAGCTTAAAGCTCTATATAAATGTGAGCTATTATGATTATTCTCTAAATTGCATTCAATTAATTATGTTTGGGCAGCACCCTCAGTGCCTTGCCAGAGGTGGAAAGAGACAAGTGACTTCATTAATATAGTTTATTATGTGACTCCTAAAGGGAATGGAGACAGATCAGCATAAAGGACATCGGAATAACTGGTACAAAGTCACAGCTTCCCCTCTCTCTCCCTCCTAAATAATTCCCAGATGTATCAGTGGCTATTTTCTTACAGATGACCTCGAGATATCTTCCAGTTCACTCTATGACTCAATAAAACTCCTATGTACAGAACTCTAATGGTTCAGTAAATAGGTGTTGTCAGGAACACAATAATAATGCTTTAGTTTTATTGGTAGGATTAATACTTGTAATAATAATAATAACATTTATATGGTATTTTCTGAGAGTACTTTCACATCTATTATCTCTCTGTAGCCTTACAATGTGGGGTATACAATATAGAGATAAAGCTCCACAAAAAAACCCTATTTAATGCTCAGCAGCCAAATGGTCAACAAGTGAAATCATCTGCAAAAAAAGGACCCAAAGTAGGAAGGATTCCAAGCTCCTTTTAATTCTGTGATTCCAGGTACCATAGGTTCTGAGGTGATGCAGTATATAGAGTGTTGGCCTGGAATTAGGAAGACTCATCTTCCTGAGTTCAAATCTGTTCTCAGACACTTCAGAACTGTGTGACCCTCAGCAAGTCACTTACTTAACTCTGTTTGCCTCAATTCCTCATCTGTCAAATGACATGGAGAAAGAAAAGGCAAACCACTCCACTATCTCTGCCAAGAAAACTTCAAATGGAGTAACAAAGAGCCAGACAAGACTAAAAAACAACATTGATATTCTTTCAATCAACAATTAATTATTAAACTCTTAGTATGTGTTAGGCACCATGCAACCCATTGACTATACAAAGAAAAACCAAAACAACCCTGTGCTCAGGAAGCTTATATTCTATACAGCATTGGCTAATGGATGAGAGAGAGAAAAGTTTGTCTTGGGCATTTCATACTTCCCTTGTAACCTCTGTCCCCAGGTTTATAGCATCTCAAAAGGAGGTTTATATCCTAATGCTAAATATGAATGCCAAGAGATACAGAAAGATACTGATTAGGTTGACATAATTGTGGCTACTCTCAGCTGTAATTTCCTTTTAACTCCTTATACTTTGTCTCAGGAGTTTAGTTTCTACATCTCCATCAAAGAAATGAAAAATATCTTTTGTCCAGATTTCAATGTACATATGAATAGATATCCCATAAAGACTGCCCAATGGTATATATGTTGGTGACAGAAATACAAGTGGACAATAAGTTCAGTCTTGAGTTGAAAAGAAAGTGAACTCGATTTCTTTCAGGAAATTACAAATCACTTTTACTGACCCCAAGTTTCCCATAACAGCAAAGGTCCATCTTTTCAGTACAAACATTTTATCTGTGTTGCTATAAGGCATCAAGACCTAGAGATTTTCCAAGAATTATGGATTAGCATTACCTAGAGGGCAATGGAAAGGTGAGCAGGCTGCAACATATAACCAACAGGAGCTCTGAAGAACAGGAAGAAAGTAGATCATCAAAGAATTGCATTACAGAAAAACAAGATAGACCACTAATGTGATAGAGCAAGGGATGAAAGGTGAATGGCTAGAGTGCTTCTCTAATATTCTTTTGATACTATAAAAAGGGAGGACATCCTCCAGTCTGTTGGTTAGACTCCCTGAGTTTAACTTTTTGAAGGACATGGCTTATTCACCAAAATGGGCAGACATGATGGATTGCAATCTGTATCATTCTAAGGGGCATTTGAATCTAAGAGATCACTGATACACTGAGTATTTGAATACCTTCTCTAATCCTCTTCTCCCAGAGGCCTTTGCCCATTATCAGAATTGAACCAGTATACTTGGTAGAGAAAACTTACTAACTGTCAGAGAACATGGTCCCAGTGATAGACTATGACTGCTGTCCAAGGACAGTGAACCTACCTAAGGTTGGAAAAGCTCATCATCAGGAAACTAGACACTAGATGATGAATTACTTAACTATGACAACCCAGGAAATGAATGAAGCAAGTAGGTAACTGGCTTTTCTAGTTCACCTCTCTTTTGACCCACATCTGAACTCTCACTGACTCACCAGTGTATGAAATCACTGAATTCATCAATCTTTGAAAACTCTCGTGTAAGGAAAAGTCCTGCAGACTGGTATCAAATAACTAAAATTCAGATTTAAAGCTTCTTGAAAGGAGGAGACTATGTTTCTTGTACATTTCTTGAATTTTCCAAGTATCTCCTTCCTTTCCAAAGTACCTGGGCAGTGCCTTTTCCATAGCATGTGGCTAATTACATTTCTATTAAATAATATTAATTATATTTTTATTGAATAATATTAGTTATATTTCTATTAATATCTGTTATATTTCTATTAATTAATATTAATTCTATTTCTGTCCTTACTTTGAATAATTTAGTGAGAATTGAGAGCAAGGTATAAAGTGCAGTAGATAAATTATTTGACTTGGAATTTAAAAGACCTTAGTTCAAATCCCATCTCAGATTCTTATTAGTTGTGTGATCTGAGAAAAATCATTACACTTCTCTCAGTCCTCAGTTTCCTTATATGTAAAATGGGATGTTAAAAGCACCTACTTCACAAGGTTGTTGTGAAGAACACATGAAGTAATATGTAAAAAGTGATTTTCAATCCTTAAAATACTAGCTATCCTTATACTAAGTGTACTTAGTATAGTATCCTCTCCTAAAATGCTAGCTATTCTTACCTACTGAGTACCTAGGACAGTGTAGGCAGTTTAGGAGCTTGGGGGCTAGAATCTTAATTCACATAACCCCTTTCAATTACTTGATCTTTCTGATCAAATCTTCTACTAAATGGAGAAAACAAAAGGGGAAAGAATGGGGCAGGGGCAGGAAACTCTTAATGTAGAGGGCATTTTGCTGTGTCCCCAGAATGAATTGTGTTAAATGACCTTGGTTACAATGAAAAGCTTTTTTGTCCTCACCAGATAGTATTTGCTATCTCATCTGCTAGGTGTGACCTAAGTTTTCTTTCCTCCCCCTCAGGTTCCTTTGCCCTTGTCCCTAAACCTTCTTATGTCCAGAAAGACACGGGAACCCTGAAATGAAGTAAGTTGTGTGTTGCGAATCCATTTATTTCTCTCTGTTGGTCCTTGGGCTGTAGAGAAACCACTCTAGCCTTCCTGATCCCAGCCTGCCCCATCCACAAGCTCCCAGATACCCTGCAGAATCTCTCAGCCTTGCAATGAGGCACACCCTCAATGCTGCTGCATCGACATTTATACTGCATCGCATTACCTCACCACCAACCAATCCACACCTCCGGTGGCTCAGCACACGTTCTGCCTGTACCACAGACGTTGCCTCATGCCACACACTGCTACTGGAGCAGGCTGCGCTTCGTGCCACGAGTCCAGGGTGGGGATGGAGGGTGCGTTTGAAGGATAGAGAGAGTCAGTGCCTCCAACTAAACCAGATGCCCAATTTTCTTGAGCCACATTAACTCCTTAACTCCCTCCACAGAACACCTATGAACGGAATAGGTTGTAAATAAAAACCTCCCCTTTTTTTCCATAGAATAGAATTCAAAGAAAAAGATGGGACCCTATAGGGAGTCAGAGGCAGAAATCAGCTCCAGGGCTTCTTGCAAGCCCACCATGCCAATTTTCCTCGACACTTGCACCAAGATTTCTAATAAGCACATCTCCCACTCTCAAAATGAATACACATATATATTTAAAGCGAGCCATCTAGGGTGATCCCCATTTGTCCAAAAAACATAACTGAGGTACTGGCCTGAATCATACCCATTGTCTGGACAGTTCTAATTGGATAGTTCTGATCCCTCACAGTCCACAATAGAGAAAGGTGGATCAGGCTGGAGAGAGGAAGAGGAAGGAAGTTCTCAAGGCAACTCCACTCTTTTACCACCCAACCCCCTTCTTCTTCCAGGCTTGAGCACCCCATTTAGGAGAAGTCCATGCATCATTTTGGCAAAGACTCTTGGAGGTATGTATTTTATCTTGGTGTTATCACACTTGAAAGAGATGTTGCTTTAGGCAAAGCCAGAAATAAATTGCATGATATTTCTTTAAAAGAGAAGTGGGGAGGGGGAATGTGAAGGGGAAAAAACCCATTATAAATCTTCATAGGGAGTTCAATATTTTACCCAAACACAGCCATCTAATGGTAATAATGACTCCACAGATGTGCCATGTACATTTATTGTTAATAGCTTTCCATGCACCTAGGAGGGAAGCATGGTCAAGGAACACAAGGGAGAAATTCTAATAAGAAGGGAAAAAAATGGGACAATTCGAATCTCCCTTTCATCTGTCTCCTGTGTCAGGGCAGGAAGGGTGTCCCAGCTTCAGAGGAGTACAGAAACAAGGTTATTGCATTAAGAAAACTGCTTACTCCCTATCTCTTTCTGAAAACATGGCATCTCCTTACCTAGAAAAGAAAACAATTCCTTTCTCTCCCTCTATTCCCCACTCTTCAACAGAAGTGAAAGGACCACCTGCAGGAGACCATCGACAAGTACCTTAGCTATATAGCTGCACACTCAGCTCCTGTCCCTATTGGGAGAATTTCATGAGAAATTTATTTCTGCCTTATTATTGGAATTCCTGGGCTTTATAGGCCTTGTAACAGGATATGTTGAAAAATATAGTATAATGGAACACTGATAGTTTCTCTTCCCCTCCCCTAATACTTCATCATTTTAAAAATTAAGTTGATTTTTAAAAATAATTAACAAAAATCTATTTTAATAATTTCAAATTCTGATTTTACCTCTTAGTTGATTATGACCTGTTTCCTTAGCCACAACATCAGAGGGTTGTTGTAGGGTTTAAATATACAAAGAACTTTGTGAACTTTAAAGCAGTAAAATAAATGCCAAGAAATTTTTTTGGCCCTGACCTCTGATTTTATCTGTCCAGGAAACTCCACAAATTCAGATCAGTCTACTTTATGACTTATTGCTTTAGGAAGATGCTTGTAACACTGAGAGGATAAGGGGTGACAATGTTATTTTATTTTAATTAATTAATTAATTAATTAATGAAGTTAGGTAGAACTGTGGATAGAGGGCCAGGCCTGAAGTCAAGAAGATTCATCTTCCTGAATTCAAATCTGGCCTCAGATACTATCTGTTTGAACTTGGGTAATTCACTTAATCCTTTGTGCTTCAGTTTCCTCCCCTGTAAAATGAACTGAAATATGGCAAACCACTCCAGCATCTTTGCTAAAAAAAAAAATCCCCAAATGGAGTCATGAAAAGTTGGACATCACTAAAACAGCTGAATAACATGTTTATCCAGCTTACATCAAAAGAAAGTCTTGAATCCAAATTCAAGGATATAAACCCAAGATCTTCTAAGTCTGAACCAACTCTTTCCCACTAGACTCTGCTTGCTGTACCATTATTGTATTCATGAATGCTATTCTTCTCACATATTAAAGGCAAAATAATGATTATCAACAGAGCAGATGTTGTTACTTTGATTTAATGTGGTCAGTTTAAAGTGCTATTGTCACTCTATCAAGGCCACTGGAGAGGAAATCAAAAAGGATTAAAGAGAACAGTTTTGTTTAATTTTGTTTTGCCAGTAGAAGTCAAATAGAGAACTTCTCCCATCTTTCAGTTGGCAATTAGTAGACCAAGATAGTTTCTTAGGCTGAGAAATCATTTGCTATATCTGAGAATAAGGATATAAGCCACAATTATATTTCTAAAGTAATTCCTGAAATAAGCATTGCTATTTGAAAAAAATAAAAGAAAAATGGAATGGAATAAATCTCCCATTGCTTAGAGAACCCATGCTGCTGTCCTTAATGGGATCTTTGAATCAGCATTTTCCTCTATGGCCTGAGTAGTCCTCTGGAGCAAAGATGTTGGCCATGATCTAACTGAAATCAAAAAGAAAAAGAAAACTAGAAAACTGGGTTTCTTTGATGTCCAATTTTGTAAAGAATAACTTTAGACTTACTTTATATAGCTATTAACATTTTATTCTGCCCCCCTCCATCACTGATTACTTAAAAGATAAAGAAAATCTTTTTGAGAATCATTAAAAACTACAATTGGTGAAAAAACCTATGTAGTCATTCTCAAAAGGCACATCGTGGGTATCTTTTCTGGAAGACGTGTATTGAGGCCTGAGCCAGATCTAGAGATGGGAGGTCCTAGGTTCAAATCTGACCTCAGACACTTTCCAGTTGTGTGACCCTGGGCAAGTCACTTGACCCCCCCCCCTTGCCTAGCCCTTACCACTCTTCTGCCTTGGAGCCAATACATAGTATAAGGGTTTAAAAAAAAAAGAGGCCTGAAGCCCCCAATTTTATAAACAAGGACACTGAAATACAGAAGATAAGTAACTTTCCTGGGGCCATAGAGCTAGTAATGAACTCAGGTCTTTCTAATTCCAAGGCTCATGGTCTTCTCCACTGATTAATTAAGAGGGGAACTACTCAGAACCAGAAGGGGACATGGAAGAATCACAGAATGGAAGAGACCTTAAAAACCATCCAGTCCAATTTCTCATCATTATAGAAATACTTATAGCAATAATAGCATATGTTTATCCAGTCTTTGCTTGAACAATCTCAATGAAGGGCAATTCACTACCTCATGAGAGATTTGAATTACATTACTTAGAAAGTTTGGTTTGTAAATCAATTAATTTATTGGCCAAACTTTGCCTTCCGTAACTTTCAAACTTTGAATCACATAATCATAGAAACTAGAAGTTGTAAGAGATCTCAAAGGACATCTAATCACATCCCTTTATTCACCCTCTACATATACATAAAAAACAAATCTAATTCCTAATCTCTGCTCTCAGAGTATGCAACAGCAATCTGTTGAGCAAAATGAAGTTTGAGAGCTATCCCTCTTCTCAAGAATACCCAGGAAACATTCTTGATATTTTCATTTATTAGTTCTGGATGTTGGCAGGATTATATGACCAACACAAGCCAAAAAAGCTCTCAGGATGCCTTGCCAATAAGCAAAACTGTCAGGCTATTTGCCAAGAAAATGGAAACTATTTAACAGGTTCAATTGTTCTCCAGCAAACTCAGAATCCCAGAGTTTTAGGATAGAATGGATATAATTCAATTCCTTATGTATCAAGAAATATATAAGGAATTATAATTGGGAAGACCAGGAATATTTAAATATCAGTAAACAGTTTGAGAAAGATTAAGTCATTCATGTGTTCTTTCCATTATGCCCCATTGTCCCAGTCCAACACTACATGAAAGCTGTTCAATTTGGAATTTCTACTTAAGATGTTATATATATATTTTAATGGATTTTCCTGCTCCCAGAATGGCCTCTAATGCTGAATATTTATCATTTATTCTTTTATTCGCTACCTTATTTGGGAATTATTTCATAAGCATCTACTATATGCAAAGTATTATAAGAGGATCTGTCATAGATACAACAACTGATCATTTATGAATTAATCATTCCTAACTAGAGGAAGAAATCTGGCTCAGTAGATAGAGAGCTAGGTCTGGGGATGGGAGGCCTTGGGTTCAAATATGACCTTGGACACATCCTAGCTGTATGACCTTGGACAAGTCACTTAATTCCAATTGCCTAGCCCTTATTGTTCCTCTGCCCTAAAACGTATACTTGGTATTTTCTCTAAGACAGAAGGTAAGGGTTTTTATAAAATAAATTAAAAAATTAAATCACAACTGGAGCTTACAGTTAGGCTGTTCTCCCTAAGGAAGATTGTTCTTGAACCAGGCCTTAAAGTACAGCTGATATTTGTATAAGCTAAGGACATTCATAAGATCAGAGATTTAGAGCTGGAAAAGGCATCCTATTGCCTCCCATTTACCCAGTATCTATGTCATATTTCCATGGTATTTGCACATTGTGTCTCCCTGGCAGAGATATTATTTTTGCCTTTGTATCCTCAATACTTAGAACAGTGCCTGGGACATAATAAGCACTTAATAAATATTTATTGGCTAAATAACTGACCCTAGTGGCCATCCCTTAAATGAGGAAATTGAGGCACAAAATCATTAAATGACTAGTTCAAGGTTTTAGATTGAAAATATCTAATGTGAGATGGTCAGGTCTTCCTGACCCCAAGTACAGTGCCTCATACACACACTTCTTTGCATTTCCCAGAGAAAAGAATAGATCTTTAAATGTACAACTCCCATTTTGCTATTCTCAAATTAAGCATTTCAAACCTTTATCTTAACTCAATTCAATAAACACAGTAAGTGGCTGTTTTATACAGAATAAGACAATGTGTCTTCACAGGAAAATGATAGCCTACATATACATATGTATATTCTCTAAAGAAAGCCAGCATTCACAAGTGAGGACTAATGGCATCATGGGGTATTCCTAGGATAAGGATGGGAACTAGGTCTATTATTTCATTGGAATAGGTGAAGACAATTTCTACAAATGCATATTGCCACCTTTTTTGCAGCTATTTATAGTCTGAGAGGATTGGGCAAGAAAAAAATGCAAAATACAGTTCCTACCCTTTAGGACCTCTGGGGAAGACATTACAAAAACAAGTTATATACAGGATAAATAAGAGAGAGTAGCTAGATGGCACATAAGTAGAATGTCAGGCCTAGAGTCAGGAAGACATCTTCCTGAAGTTCAAATCTGGCCTCAGATATTTACTAGCTGTGTGACCCTGAGCAAGTCATTTAACCCCATTTGCTTCCGTTTTTCTCATCTATAAAAAGAAACTGGGAAAGAAAATGGCAAACCACTTCAGTATATTTATCAAAAAAAGTCAAATGGAGCCAGGAAGAGTTAGATACAACTGAAAACAAATGAACAACAACAAAAATTATGTCATGAAAGATCCTATGTGGCTGAAAAACTACTGAACAAATAAAAGAAATTGGGAAAGGCTTCCTATAGAAATGGGAATTTAGTTGAAAATTAAAGGAAGCCAGGGAAACCTAGAGGTAAAGAGAGTATTCCAGTAATTAGGGACAGCCAAAGAAAATGCCCAGAGTTGAGTTGAAATATCTTGTTTGAGAAAAAGCAAGGAGGCTAGTGTCACTGGATCAGAGTACATAGAAAGAGTCTAAGGCGATGTTGGTGAATCTATGGCATGCATGCTGGAGGGGGCTGCTCCCTTCCCCTTCTCCACTGTGCCTGAGGGCATTTTTCACATGACCCTCCCCTCTGCCCAACAGGAGCACTTCCTCCCTCCCATGTCTGGGGTAATGGGATGGTTCACATGAGATGAACAATTTGGGCACTTGGTCTCTAAAAGGTTCGCCATCACTGGACTAAGGTATAAGAAGACTGGAAAGGTAGGGAGTGGAGGGCAACATTATGAAGAGCTTTGAATACCAAACAGAGAGCTGTATATTTGATCCTGGAGGCAATAGGAAGCCACTGGATTTATTAGGTAGAAGGGCGATATAGTCAGATCTGCTCTTTGAGAAAATCACTGAATGAAGGATAGATTTAGAGTTGGGAGAGACTTATGAGAGCAGACCATGAGCAGGTTATTGAAATAGTCCATGAGTGAGGTCTGCCCCAGAGTGGTGGCAATATCAAAGGAGAGAAGGAGACATATTTGAGAGATGCTGCAAAAATTATATCAGCAAGCCATGACAACAGGATATTGGGTGGGAGAAATAGTGAGTTGTCAAGGCTGGCACCTAGGTGGTGAGTCTGGGGAATTGGGAAGATGATATTGCCTTTGACAGTGACAAGTTTGAAAGAGGAAAAGTTTGGGGAGAGGGGAAGACAATAAGTTCAGTTTTGTTAACTCACTTTGAGTTTAAGATGCCTACAAGACATTGGCTCAAGGTGCCTCATGTCTATAGACAATTGAGGATGTGAGCCTGGAGGTCATTTGAGAGATTAGAATTGGATAAAATAGGGTTGAGAATCATTAGCTTAAAGATAATTGCATCATGAAAGCTGAGGAGATGAAAAAACATAAAAGAAAGAATACCACAGAATCGTGTAGAGCACACATGGGTAGTGAGTGTCACCTGACAGATCCTACAATGGAGATCCAGAAGCAGTAAGACACTGAGAACCTGGAGAGAAGAAAACATCAAGGAGAATAGAAAGGGATCTGCTGTGTTAAAGGCTGCAAAAAGGAAAAGAAAGACAAGGACTGAGAAAAGTGGCTCTGGATTTGCAGAGATCATCAGAAGAGACAGGATAATTACATGGAAGCCTTGTTCTATGGCTGGCTTCAATCCAATTACGGTTTGCTTCTCCCCTAAGAGAGAACAGCATAAGGGAGCTCTGGCCTGAACTACCCCCTGGTTATCTGCATTTCTCTCAGTTTTCTCTTCAGGCTGAAAAGCAGTGGTGACATCAGCTCACTTTCCAGGGTTTCATCCTGAAGTGAGCAAGCCTTTCAAATGATGTTTTGTAAGACTATGGCTATTGGGGAGGGGAGATTAGAATAAGAGAAATGTCTGAGTGACCAGAAGTTTCACTTTCTGTGAAGCCCATTATAAGGTATAGCTTCAGAGAACAATTAAAAGAGCAGGAAGCCCTCCAGATAGACTTTTCTCCAAAGCACTCTTGTGTAAAGAGGGCAAAATAACAACCAGTGAAGCCTGAAATAAATCAAAATTGTAGAACCTCAGGAGTTAACCTCCATATATATATATATATATATATATATATATATATATATCCTAGTTAGCCACTCTCCTCAGAATGGGGAGTGACTTTAGACACCTAAAGCTCCAGTCCCAAGGCAATACCATGTGGATGCATGGACCATGAGATAAGTGGGTAAAACTACCAAAATATTTCCTGGGGGTGAGAGGGATGGGTAGAGAGAGAACAGTTCGGGTAACATGGTTCATATAATTGGGGAGAACAAGCCAACTCTGCTCTTAACAGCAGACCACAGTCACCCATTTAGACCAGGTGGTAAACTATGCCCTGTGGCTCCCCCATATACACATATGTCCTATCCAATAAACTTTGAGACAATAGACAAGAAGAGTAGGAAGGTGGGTCAGGGACCCGTTGATGGATATTTTAGAGGTCCTGACCCGGAATCTGCATTTAGGTCATGGCATTAGTCTGGTATGAAAAGACAGGGTGCCATTATCTCAGTTGACAAATGGAGAAGAATTCTTAAAGATATGTTTTTTAACCTGGAGTCCTAAATAGGGAATTCACATAAAACTGTGCTAGGCAAGCCCCAGAAAGTGGGAGAGAAAGGGGCATCTGAATCATTTTCTTTTCCCATCAGATTGAATCCAAGGAGCATTCTGTTCTTTAAATACCAAACAGTCCTTTCCTACCCACCTTTCTTGGGGAACAGGGCCCACAGGGCAGTTTAGAGGAAACATGAAAGATGATACAGGTACTGAATCACCAGGTGTTCTGACCCCTAAGTCCTAGATTTTATCAAGATGATGAGTTCAGAACACTCTCTATGACCTTCTATCTCAATCAACTCCCTTTTGAATAATTTCCTTAATCAGGTTTCCAAATATTAACCCTACCAGTCTACTATTTACCTCCAGATTCTTTGCCTTCTCATGCCTCTAACCCTCCTCCTAACTGTTCCCAGCTGACCTGAGTTGCAGCTGACATCAGTCATCTTTTCCTTTCCCAGAAGCAAAGAACCTAGAGGAAGACAAAGCCTAACTGCTATTCTTCTGTCTTCTCTTTTCATAATGCTTTATCTTTATTGAACAGAAGCTTGAACTAAAGGACCAGAAAGACCAAGAAAGATCCCTAGACCAAGGATCAGGTGATTCTGTTCTCTGCCAAAGCCACAACATAAGGACTAGATAAGGAGAGAGGCCCTAGGCTGAGCCAGTCTGGGAAAGGAGAATGGCATGAAAGAGGAGAGGAAGACAGGAAAGAGAAAACAAAGGGGGATCAGACTTGGGGATGAACAGGTAAGTATCCTCTGTCTTCTCCCTCCAACTCCCCTTGTTCTTCATTCCCCCCATAGGAAAGATGGTTCTGGTCAGGATTCTAGTCCTCCAGCTGCTCTTGGTACCAGCTCTGACCTTCCTCTCCTTCACATCCAAAGAGGCTGAAAATTTCCGTGCTGTAAACATTGACTTTCCTAAGGTAAATTTTTCCAAAGGCTTCCAGGGCTACTGCAATGGCCTGATGTCTTATGTTCGAGGAAGGCAAAAGTTATTGAAGAACTGCCCCAATGTCCACTATGTTCTGCATGCTCCCTGGGAAAAAGTGAAGATCAGTTGCCATAAAACTGACAGTTTTTGTGAGGACTTCAATGAATATTGCTCCCTCAGCCAGGATGTCTTTCCTATTACCACCTGTAGCCGTGTAAAAGAAACTCCACCCACCACTTGCCTATACAATGAAACCACTTCCACCCAAAGAGTCTACCTACTTTGCTCCAGAAAATACAATGCTAAACCCATACATATTGTTGGCCTGTTCTAAAGGGAAAACTGAGGAACCCAAGTGTTGGAGAAACCTAGGCTCTGATCCTTGACAAAACAATGATCAGATTGTTGTTCCCTGTTTGTGGAATATTTCTTCCCCCTTCCCTGGGCACCCCACCTATGACAACAAAGCAGACCAAGTCACTTTTCAGGAAACCAAATAATTTGGCAGTTTCCAAGGCCTCAGACAACTCCCCACTCTCTCTACATGAAGAAAGTGTTACCCCATAAGCAACTGCTCCCTTGCCAAAATCCTAACCCAGAGATATGGCCCCTTACCTTTGGAAGCATTCTGTCTTCCCTTCCCTCCCCCTTTTGCCCCAAGAAACTAACTCTGTCCAAATGGCAGAGTCTGGCTGTTCACTTGGTCAGAGCCTGGAAATTGACAAGAGACCCAGAGCCATTACCAGCACCATGACAATAGCTGGCCTGGCCTCCAATCCCCCCAAACTCTACCTTCTACCCCCCCCCAATACTACTTCTTTCTCTATTCAGCTTGCTCCAAAAAATATTTTTTGTTTGCTAGTCCCTGGCCATGCAGTCTATGAAGCACCAAACCCTTTCACATCTTTCCTGGAGTCACAGACCCTCTTCCCATTCCATCTTTCCCACCTCTAAACCACACACACCCAAATTCCCAATCTCTTCAATTTTTCTAGTCCATAGACTTTGCTTTAAATATAGTCTACCCTCTCCTTCAACTCCATCCTACAATGGTCTCTAGGTAGCACTTGTGGGGTTGGTTGGGATGGAATAGATAAAGTCTTTTAAACCACGAACCAGTCTGCTTTATTTTATTTGCATTTATCTTAAAACTTTGGGAAGGGGTTACAAGAGAATTGAGTGAGATAGGAGTTTTGGAGTAGCTACAAATCCGGGAACCTCCAGAGCTTCAAATTCAATAGACTTTTCCTTCCTCCCTAGGTCTTCCTTTTCCCTCTCAGCTTGGTATTCCCTTCAGCCTGACTCTATGCTCTTTCCTCTACCTTGGGGCTCTTTCTTTCCCTTCAAAAGGCCCCTCAAATAGTCTCTGACCCACACTGGCTATAGGGCTTTGTGGGGAAAGGCTCAGGAAGCAAAGAAAGGAAAGAAAGGCAAAGTTAGTTGAGTTCTTTAATCATGGACAAGTGACTCGATTTCTCTGAGCCTCAGTTTTCTCATCTGAAAAATGATAGTAATTCCTCCAGCATCCACCACACAAAATAGCTTTTGGTGAGAGGATATACATAAAGTACTTTGTAGACATTACAGTGACAGTTACTATTTGATTTGTACATAAAATTAGTCTGGGCAGTGGTGTGAAGGATATGCTTCAGTAGAGAGTCTGGATGACCTATTATAAGACTAATATAAAGCACAGACAGGGAATATTAAGGGTGTATATCTATGATGATGGTAGTAGGCATAATAAGCAGGGGTTATGAGAGATATATATTGTAGGTACAAGAGGCAGGACTTGACAATTTATTGGGTGTGAAGGAAGAGGGTAAAATCATGTCTTAGAGGCTGTACATGGTTGTTTTTACCTCCCATCCCAAAATCATGTATTGGAGGCTATACTTGGGTACCTGATGGATCAGCTATCTACCATCCTGTTGCAGTCAGTGGAGGCAGGTGAGAGCTAACAAATCAAACAGAATTTAGTACGGTTCTAATATGTGGCAGATTCACTGATATAATAAAAGTTCACATTTATAAAGTGCTTAATGGGTATAAAGTACTTTACATATATTATTTCATTTGATGTTCAAAGCAATCCTGTGAATTCCTCAGAGACAGGGGAATGAAATTCATTGATATAGGGATTGTTCAGATAAGGAATCTTCTTCTACTAATTTAAGTTGTCACATTCTCTGTAATTTAAGAGTCTTAAAGTTATCTAGAGCACCGAGAAATTGTGACTAGGGTCACAACCATGAAGAGTTGAGGCAGAACTTAGTATCATATCCCTGGAGCTCCTTCTAAGCCACCTTTCTGTCCACTACCCCATGGCTGTTGTTAGGACTGAGAATTTATTATAAGTATTATTAGTATCATTTTACCAAGAAGAAATTGGGGTCCAGAAAGGCTGCTACCAGTCCAAAGTCACAACAGACCTTGAGGGTAGGACTAGAATCCAAGACTTCTTGTTCCAAGTGTAATGAGGACCTTCCCATGGCAATGTATGGAAGTGCTCTTCCTTATTCTTGGTGATCATAAATACTGACTCAACCCTTGAGTGTGTTGAAGATCACTCAGCTATGCACAGAATTCCAGCTGAAATGTGGGTACCCTGAAAGGACAAAGCTATTCCTTCATTGACTGATTAGCCAAAAATTTGACTTGCAGGCTACCAGCTCACTCCTTTGCTTTGACTCTCTCATGTTAAGTACTGCTCTCTTTCACTAAACCCCCCATGACACAGAGTCTAGAGGTCCAGAAATCTTAAGGCCAATAAGTAGAGATAACTGGGGGCAAAGGAAGCTTCTAGATAGAAGACAACCACTAATTTAAAAAAAAGACAAACATTGATAAAATTGTCCTGTTTGGCTTGTCAGAAAACATGGACTTTGAGGGAGACACTACAAAATGAACTACTTAAATGCCTAATAAGCAGTCCTGCAAAATGCTCTATGTCTTAATGTGGTTTAAGTATCAGTCTCTTGAGAAATTATAATAGTAATTATAAGGCATTAATTACTTCAGTAGTATAAATGTAATTTGTGGGATTTTTGTATCTTATTAGGAAAATATTGTGCTTGAAAAAGTACCTGTCCCATCTCTGATTCTTATTGTACATTGTGTATCTCCCTCCTTTTAAGAAGATCCTAGGCATAATCTATAATTTAGACTTTACATAATCTGTCCCCAGTGTATCAGGGTGGAAATTTAAAAAGCTGAAGAGAATGAGAAAAGAGAGTATAGCCCCTTTTCATTAGAAGAGAGGCTCCCCTCAGTCTGAAACTGGTAGAGGCCACATGACTATGTCCAGACCAAAGGAGCCCTTTAGGGACAAGGGAGCATTCCAGTGCCTGGGAGGAAACGTATCTTTTTAGACAAATCAACTGTTCTTTCAGTAACAGTGGGACCCTCTACCTTAAATGCAGGGTAATCCCTAATTGGAAGTAGGGTATCACAACAGTGCGATCCTTCTGTTAAAAAAATCGAGTTCTGGATGAATTTAGGGGTAAATTGGTGTTTTGTTGTATGAATATTTTAGAGCAGGAAACAACAGTGCATTGATGCCAGTAGAGACAGGTTCAAATCTCTTCAAATTGAAGGTGATGATACCCCAGGAGACAATCAATGTTCACTGGGAATACATGGGTGAAGTTTTTAAGTTTATTATACACTGAAGTCTTCCTTTTAACTTGAAGTAAATATAGCATGAACTAAATATATAAATGTATATGTATATATAAAAGAGGGGGAGGAGGTATTGGAACAGTTAGGTAGCTCAGTGGATAGAGAGCTAGGTCTGGAGCCAAGTGGTCCTGTTTTTAAATTTGGCCTCAGACACTCTTTAACTGTGTGGCCTGGGCAAGTCACAATCCCAATTGCCTAGCCCTTGCCACTCTTCTGCCTTGGACCCATAGTTAGTATTTATTATAAGGCAGAAAGTAAGGGTTTAATAATTAAAAAAAAAACTATTAGGGGTAAAAGGTGGGTGAGAAATATATACTTTAGTCTGAGAAGCAGAAATATCAATTCTGGCTGGGGAAGAACAAAGTAGAATATACATTTGAATCAAATTGAAGGTGGGGTTCTTATTAAATCATGGCAAACAGCTTTGAGGCCTAAGGCAGGTCTAACCCTCTGTGGGATTTTGAGAAAACTACCTAATTTAAAACTAGTCATAAACAGGTATAGAAAACATTTTATATTCCATTCACCTGTTCACCTAAGCCAAGTTGGCTTCTTGCTGCTCCAATTTTCCCAATTTGAACTAGTAGCTCTGAACCTTAGACCACCAGAATACCAGTCTCCTGATTGGCTAACATGACAACAAAGGAAAGTAATGAATGTTGGAGGGGATGTGGCAAAATTGGGATATTAATGCATTGCTGGTGGAGTTGTGAATTGATCCAACCATTCCTGAGGGCAATTTGGAATTATGCCCAAAAGATGCTAAAAGACTGTCTGCCCTTTGATCAGGCCATAGCACTAATGGGTTTATACCCCAAAGAGATCATAAGGAAAAAGACTTGTACAAGAATATTCATAGCTGCATTCTTTGTGGTAGCAAAAAATTGGAAAATGAGGGGATGCCCTTCAATTGGGGAATAGCTGAACAAATTGTGGTATATGCTGATGATGGAATACTATTGTGCTGAAAGGAATAATAAACTGGAGGAATTCTATATGAACTGGAACAACCTCCAGGAATTGATGCAGAGTGAAAGGAGCAGAACCAGGAGAACCTCATACACAGAGACTGATACACTGTGGTACAATAAAATGTAATGGACTTTGCTACTAGCAGCAATGATTGCAATGATCCAGGACTTGTGAGAAAAAATGTTATCCACATCCAGAGGAAGAACTGTGGGAATAGAAACACAGAAGAAAAATAACTGCTTGATCACATGGGTTGATAGGGATGTGACTGGGGATGTAGACTAAACAATCACCATAGTGCAATAATATCAATAGTATCCATAACATGGAAATAGGTCTTGATCAATGACACATGTAAAACCCAGTAGAATTGGGGGAGGGGGGATAAATCAAATCATGTAAGCATAGAAAAAATATTCTAAATTATTAAATAAAATTTTCCAAATTAAAAAAAAATAGAATACCTGTCTCCTAACCATAGTCTCCTCCCTTCCTTCTTTCCCTGGGAATTTAGTTACATTTGAGTAAAAAGTAGAAATTGGAGATGAGGAGAAACAAGGAAGTAGGCAAATGACAAAATATATGATTTACTACTCTAGGGCTCAGCCTTCTTGGTTGATGACAAAGTATGAACTAACCCATACCACCAAAGAGATCTATTATTGGACCCCAGAATCCAAAACATTCCATGTTTCACCTTCACACTTTATCCAATCATCAAGCCTTCCATCAGGACTATCTTGCCATCTGCCTGCCATTTCACTTCTCCCCCACCCCCACCCCCCATACTCCCATCTCTAATCTCTACTTTTTACTTAAACCAATAGCACAATTTTTTTTTCTGGAAAGGACATATCAATTGACTGTTCTATTCATCAATTCATCATCCTTGTGACTCTCAAAGGCCAAAATATGTGTTATCTTCACTTTTAGAATATGAGTTCCTTGAGAGAGAAGACTTAGGTTTTTGTACTTGTATCTTTAATGCTTAGCAAAGAGCCAGGCAAATGAGTAGCCAATAAATGCTTATTTGTTTATTCATCCATTCATTCATCATTCAAATAAATTCTGGAAAATACATTTAGGACTAAAGGGTTTGGGCAAGTAGGAGTAATAATAGAAAAGAGGAAAGTCATGCTCTGTGCTATTAAATATCTAAGGGTAAAAGTTAGAACTTGAGTTAGTGAATAATAATAATAATAATAATATAAATATAAAATATAATAAAAATAAAGTTAGTGAATAACCAGAATGGGACACCGTTTCAGTCTCCAGAGAATTCGAGGGATTCCAGAGAGCTCTCCTTCAATAATGAGATAACATAACTCTAGGATGGATGGTTTCCCATTAGGGCGGCTTAAGGAAAGTCTCATACCCTAGGGAAAGAAATGTTCTCCAACAGGGTCTTGAACTTTTTTCTCACACCTCCACTTTTGTAACCAACCACATAGCTGTTTTTTTTTCTTTCATCTCTTTGCCACTCACCAAAACACTCTTTGTGGAGGCCTGTTTACTGGCTGATATGATGGAAAATACATAGTATGGCTCAAACATCTTAAATTTATATAATAGTGGCTAAGCAAAAAGATAAAGCATGATTAACAATGGCTCATGGAAATGTCCAAACTCAAGGCATAATATGTTATACTTGATCTTAAATTATTAAAGTTTTTTTAATAAACAAATCTAAAAACAAAAACCTTAATTTGTATATGAAGCAAAAACTCTTTACAAAATGAATCTTTGAGAATGCGCCAATGTTAAGCTACACACAATACAGATGGCAGATAAATAAACACAAAGCAAAATGCAAACAGGAATGTTGGTCGTGCCTAGCATCTTCTTCTTTTGATTTAGACACTGATCACACGCTGTATCAAACAGTTCACAATGCCCACTGCCACTGCATTCTTTAAGAATCTTGGAAGCCTACCCAAGGGCAGACTTAGAGTTGAGAAAGATCTTTCTACTTAATCCTATCCCCTATTCCTTTCCCCAACATACACAAATGCACATACACATACACATTGTCCCATAACCATCAGCCATCCTCTCTCCTTCTCTCTCCCCATCCCTTCTCTCTCTCCCTCTCTCCACTAGACTTGAATCTCTTAGCTGAACTTATAAAAGGGAAAGACTGAAGGAGATTGAGAGAACGTTCTTCTCTAGGCTAAAGAATTTTCTATACAAATTCCTACCGAAGGAGCATTTCCAGTTGGTCCCCACCTCTATGCCTTTTCCATGTTACCCATGAAAAAGTATAAGACACATTTGCTAAGGAGGGACCAATGGAAACAAAGGGTAAAAAGAGCTAAGTTCATGCAGGAAAGAAAGGAGAAACTAGGGGGGAAAAAAGAGCAAGACAGTGAGGTTAGAATATGGGGATGTGCCATGTAATTTTAGGGGTGGGGACTGGAGGTGACATAAAATGACAAAAAAGTGTGGCAGCTAGGTGGCTTATTGGATTGAAAGCCAGGCCTAGACATGGGAGGTCCTGAATTCAAATATGACCTCAGACATTTCCTAGCTGTGTGTGGCCCTAGGCGAGTCAATTAACTCCAATTTCTTCATCCTTGGAATCAAACATAATATTGATTTTAAGATGAAAGATAACGTTTTTTAAAATGATATAAAAGAATTAGTTGATGTTTAGGGGAATGTTGAGCCTGAAGAAAACACTGAATGAGGCAAGGTGGGTCAGGACTCAAAATAAAGGTACCTTTTTTGAGCAGTTGAAGGATAATCTTGTGAAAGAAAGATTAGTTTTTTGTCTTTTGTTTTTTTGTTGTTTGTCTGTCTGTTTTTACTTAGAAGAAATGAATTAAGCATGAAAGTAACCGAGAGCTAGAATTTGTCTTCATTAGATTCTTTGAAAGTGTATCATAGGTATGAGTACATTATGTGCCAGGTGTAGCAAGGCAGAGCCTAATGACTCAGAAAAAATAAAACCCAGCACCCTGGCATTTTGGATCTCAGTTTTAAAGCTTGTATATTTAGGTATAGTTTAATTTTTAGTTTTTAAAAGTTTAGTTAGGTTTCAATTTCTATTTGATGAACTAAACCAATGCCTTTTATCTAAATGAGTGTTTAACAAATTTCAGCCTTAAAAAGACACACAATTCCCTGGGTGTACATTATTTTAAAAATGAGCTGCACAGGTCTTTCAAGAAGATTACCTATCATTGAGGATCTCCAAATAGCAGTATGAATAATGACTGGTAGAGATTTTTGTAAAAGAATCTTCTAGGATGGGTTAACTATATTGATCTCTAAGAGTCCATCCCACTCTTAGATTCAGATTTATATGATGAGTCCCAGACTCAGGAGAGGTCATATTCAAGAAGAAAAGTGAGGTGCCAAAAGGTGAAGTGGATTTTTTGTTTCATGTCCTGAGATCAAATAGATAAGGTCACCTCATTGTTGCCTCGCTCTCTTGGAGAAGAAAATGGCTACCCTTTCAACCGCCCCATTTCTATGATGTTTCACAGAGCGACAGGTTGGTGTACAGAAAACACTGGCCCAAGAATGAGGACACCTGGGATCCAGTCCCAGACTCTGACACCATCTTCTCCAGAGGAGTCATCTCTATTGGGCTCAACAAACACTCATAAGCTCCATATTACTTACAAGACTTATAAGGCAACAGAAGCATAATGGATAGAAAGTGGGTCTCAGAGTTGGGAAGACCTTGGTTCAATCTCCAAGCCCAAAATAAACTGGCTATGTGACCAAGCAATTTATTTAGCCTCTCCATGGGCTTGACAGCCTTCTATGTTGCAGACAAAGTGCCAATCTATTTTGGCAGAAAGAAGGAAACATCCTCACCTGGGAATTCCCTAGCAAAGATGTCACAGATCCATCCAGGTCCTATCCTAACTTGCAAGAGACCATTAGAGAAAGCTTCAAAGAAGAAAGCAAAAATCTATCCTTGTGGAGCTTACCTACAAATGGACTGACCTTGGTGTTCTAGTCAATTGAGGGGTTTTTTGATCTGATGATTTCTAAGTGCTTTTCAATTCTAATAGTCTATATGTCAATTCAAGCTTATTTTTCAATTAATTCCTTGCTTATAGGGCTTTTATAGCTACTATCTCTTTACATATTTTTGTAGAGGGAGATCGATGGAGCAGGAATCATGGGCTGTAATGGCCAGATCTGACATATGTTAGGGGTCATTTGTCTGAAGAATGCTGAGTCAGGTTTGCAAAATGAGATGAGCTAGAAGAGGAGACAACTTCCTAGTAAGTTCTTAGAAATGGGTCCTACACTTGGGTGCAAAAACTGAGCTACATAAATAAGTATTGAATGAGTGGGATGTGGCTAAAAAGAATTTCATATGGAGAAGACCTAGAGATAGCTGAACAAGTTATGATATATGAATGTGTTAGAATACTATTGTGCTCTAAGAAAAATGACAGGGATAGTTTCAGAAAAACTTGGGAAGACTTTTATGAACTGATAGAGAGTGAATTGAACAGAACTAGGAAAACAATTAATACATTAACTATGATATAGTAAAGAAAAGCAATTTGAAAAGCCTTAAGAAATTTAATCAATACAAAGATCAACCACAATTCCAGAGGGCTCAATGAAAAATGTTACCCACCTTCAGATTCTGGAGTGCAGATTGAGGTGTGTTTATACACACAAACACACACATATGTATGTATGTATATACACACACATATAAATGATGGGGGGAATTTGGTTTGCTTGACTATGTTTGTAATAGGTTTTGCTTCTGTTTTTCTTGTTTTCTCAATGGGAGGTGAGGAGAGCATTTGGAGTTTAAAATAAAAGTGAATTTTTATAAAGACCTAGCAAAGTTAGACTAAAAACTCAAGTGAACTACAGCTCTGTAATAAAACAGTCCAAAGAAGTGTGGAATCTAATTTGAAGAATAGTACTCAGGTTGAGGGAGGTGACTGACAGTCTCTGTGCTTTGCCTTAGTGCCTCTGTGCCACACAAGTTTGGTTGAAGGAACTAGAGAGATTTCGCCTGGACAAGAATAGAAAGATTATTGTGTAGAAGTAGGGTCAGATTCAATCTATTTGGTCCAGAATGGAAGAACTAGGAACTCTAGGTAGTACAAACAAGGAAACAGACCTGAGTCAGATGAAGCATCTTATTAGATAGAGCTATCTGAACTGAAATGGGTTGCTTAGGTAGAGCTAGGAGTGGGAAAAGGAGGTGGTGGATGAGTGCCTTGGGTCCCTTCCCAAACTGAGATTCTATAATTGTAGGCTATAGGTTGAAGGTACTGAAGCAGGATTGAGGTAAAGATCAAGGTTATTCGGTCACTCCTGAAGCTACTAGACCCTTGCCCACCATGGGGGTCAAGATTCTCTGCAATGCTTCTTCTGGATTCTTACTCTTAAATCTCTTTTGGATGAGCTCCTTCATTGCCATTTGAACCTGAATCCAGTTGATAGTTAAGACATTCTTTTCCTTCACTTTTCTTACTTTCTAGACCAGTGAATGGAATCATAGTCTTTCTGCCTTTAGCTACCATCCATTCCTTCTAGGTCCTTTCTAGGCCTCCAGAGTACCTGAATGCTCCCCAACAGTTTTGAACCAGAGAGGTATAAAAATTCTTCCTCTATTAATCTGAGACAAGTTTAAAAACAAACCTATGTAAAAGATTATGGGTAAAAGTAACATCAAGTAAAAGAAATGTATAGGGTCAAATTTACTTGGTTCACTTAACCCTTTCTGACCCTGTTTTCTGAGAGTAAAAATCCTTACAGAACAGTCTGACCTTCTCTTTATGTTCAATCTTCTTTTTACTAGGGATATTTATTTATATATCTACAGTATTCTTGGACCCAGGTCCATTTGTCTTTCCAGAACCATAATCCTAGGGACGAAGAAAGAACTCAACATGGAAGTCAGATTCTTAACTTCTCCAGTGGAAGTGATCTACTTTTTTCAAAAAATGATCTTTTCTGATATAAACTAGTGCAAAAGGAAGTGAGCAGAACTATGAGAACAATTTGTAAAATAATATCATCCTTGTATAAACAAGGAACTTTGAAAAACTTGAGAACTTTGACTGATAAAATAATTAACCAATATTCCAGAAGAACCGTAATGTAGCATACCATCCCCTCCTGAAAGAGAGATGATAGACACAGGATGCAGAAGGATAATACACACACATGTACATATATGTATACACATATATATCCATATTTGGGTACAGATAAAAATACATTCCTGTACTGTTGTGTATATATATGTTTATACCTATACATATATGTTTGTGTGTGTCTGTTTATGTCTATGGGTATGTGTATAACTACAAACAGCCAATATGGGGATTCACTAGACTATATTTGTAACAAATGCTTTCTGTTTTGTTTTGTTTTGTTTTTTTTCTATTTTTTCACCGAGCATGGAATGGAGATAAAAAAAATTATTGGAAAAATTTAATTAAGAAATTATGTTTACTGCCTAAAATTGGAAATCTCCTGGATATTTCCTCAGGGAATGAATACAGAGCTCAGAAATGGCTTACCACTTGGACAGAAGCAGATAGGAAAGTCCCACTATCTGAATCTGGATCTTTGGCTGGCAAGTCCACATATCAAGACATAAATCCCTTCCAGGAACATGATGGGTGCCAAGCAGGCATGTTGTCTAAACACTTGGAATCCTTTTAAATTTCAGAATATACCAGATTTCCAAGATGAGAAGACAGCCAATATTTTATTACTCACACTGTTGTGGCTTATATAGCCATAATAAAGGTTGTTTGTTGGATTGTTGTTGGAAATTTTAAAAAAAAGTCACTCTATGGCAAATATCATCTTTTATCTTTGCCACTTTATTTTATGTCTTGTGGTTGTGCAGGCTCCAGAGCATGGCAAATACAATATGTCACCAGAGCCTCTGGGTCAAAGCAGGATCCTCTCTTCTCACCTTATGTGTAGCCTTAAAGGGTCTGAGAGTCTTTTTTCATAGTAGGACCTTATACTTACGTAGTATGTTTAGCTTTAATGTAATTCTACATCTATGAGACCCTGGGGAAGTCACTTAACCTTGTTTGCCTCAGTTTCCTCATCTATAAAATAAGATGGAAAAGAAAATGACAAACTACTCCAGGATCTTTTCCAAGAAAAATCCAAATGCTATCACAAAGAGTGGAGCATGACTGAGGATGACTGAACAACAAAAATTCTTTTTTTAAGTAGGAAATTTATGTGATATATTTTGGAAAATTTTTCACAAAAAATAACCAAAGTTAAAAAAAGTTCTATCATTTAAATAAGGGAATCAGTATCATAGATATGGAATTAAATAGGTCTCTAGGAGTTATCCAGCCCAGTCTCTTCACTTTACAAATAAGGAATATGCAATCTGGAATTATACTCCAAGAGTTATAAAACTGTACACCACTATTGGGTCTGTTTCCCAAGGATATCAGGGAAAAAGGAAAAGAACCTATATATTCTAAAATACTCATAGAATCTCTCTCTTCTCTTTGTAATGGTAAAGAACTGGAAATTGAGGAAAATTGAGAACCCCAAAACTGTGATCTCAACTATTGGGGCTGAACAACTTGTGGCCTATGATTATTATGGAATACCATTGATCCATAAAAAATGATGAGTAGGTTAATTTTTAAAAAAGAAAGATCTATATGAAATTATGAAAAGTAAATTGAGTAGAACCAAAATAGCAATGTATACTGAACTGATATTTGAAGAATAAATTGTGGGGGCAGCCAGGTGGCTCAGTGGATCGAGAACAAGGCCTGAAGACAGGAGATCTTTGGTTCAAATCGAGCCTTGGATACTTCCTAACTATGTGGACCTGGGAAAGTCACTTAACCTTTATTGCCTAGCCCTTATGACTCTTCTACCTTGGAACCAATTCTAAGAGGGAAAGTAAGAGTTAGGAGAAAAAAAAAGAATAACTTTTGTATCTCCACCTCCAAAGAAAGAACTGATCAAAAGAAACAAGACATAGTTTATACATAAATTATTTTTTGGTCAAGTGATGCCTTCTCTAGTGTGGGGAGAGGAGAGAAGGAGAGACACCACCAAGAATTTTAATGTAACAAATAACAAAAACCAACAACAAAAAAAAGGTACTTTTTATAAAAGGAAGAATATAATAGCCAAAGAGATGAATTAACTTGCCCAAGATCACATAGCTAATAAGCTGCAGAGGAAGATTTCAAATCCTTGACTTTCTAAACCAAATTTTCTTTCCATTATTCTACAGTGTTGTCCTTTTCTAATGCTGATAGATAAAGGTATTGTTAAAGCCAATTTGAGGTGTGTTTGTATCTTTAGGAGATCATCAGTTGGTGAGGAGACAGCTACAGATCCAAGAACAGACAAATGAGGGAAGTCCATTCATTTTAGAACCCATACATAATCATTCTCCAATAAAATAATTATTCAACCTTTGGAATTCCTATTGTTCCTTACCCAATGATATCTTGATACTATGCAATTAAGTGTCCAGAATATAATGATTATTCTGAAGCATTAACAATAGGCACAAATAGGTAAAGAAGCTCCAATGTATTTTTTTAGGAAGACTCTGGGATCTTTTAGAGATGATCCTATTGTTTCTCTCTTCTTTCAAGTTTATTGTATGAGGATAAAGTCTAGCTGATTGTGGCTCTCAGGCCCAGGCAGGATGATGCTATTATTAATCCAACTTTACTATAACTATAAGTTATCTAATTGCTCTCAGTGGAATTCTCTAAATGTTGCATCTGGTGCCACAGCCTAATTTCACAGATGAGGAAACTGAGGCAAACAGGATTAAGACACTTGCCCAGGGTCACACAACTAGTGTCTGAAGCCATATTTGAACTCAGGACCATGCCACCTAGCTTTTCCACACTATTTATAGCTTATGTTTATAGGTGCTTTATGATTATGAGGTACTTTAAATACATTATCTCTGTTGATCTTCTGGGAAAATCCTGTGACGAAAAATTAGTAGTTTGTGGAAATATTATTGTTTCTATTTTACAAAAGAGAAAACTGAAGCTCAAACACAATCAGTGACTTGCTCAAGGTCACAGGCAGTTATAAGGGACATAAGTAGATTCCCACAAGAAGCTATAAAATCCTGATCCACAGAATATGTTTCTATTCAGTAATCCCATTAAAATAGATTTGCCATTTGTTCAAAACTTGTCAATAAAGAATATTTGCTGACATTTGGAAGTAAGAGAAGAAACTATTGGGCCCAAACTGTACTTCAAAGGAAAGGGTAAACTTAGGTTTCAAGATCAAGGCCATGAAGCTTCCTGCTTGAAGTCAGAAAACAGAACTTATAAAGAGATCGGAAATTTTCCAACCTTCCTGCATTTCGTCTCTAACAGAGATGGTCCCAGTCATGCCCAGGTGTCACATACAGAAGAAGTCTACTTACGCAGACTATATAGCTGCCCATGCAACATGACTGATGGGTATATATCCTATCCCAAAATTATTTCCTGCTTTGTGCTCATGATCCAATAAAATATAAGCTTCTAAATAGCAGGAACTATTTCTCAGGTTTTATATTACCAGGTATCTAACATAGTGCCTTTTATTCAATACTTAATAAGTGCTGAAAGAATTGAATTGAAAACAAATTCCCAGAGTCAAAAATAGCTTAGAAAGAGTATATTGTTGAGTAAAGAATACTAGATGTAGCATCAGAGGAACTGGGTTTGGAATCTACTCGTATATAAATATGTGACTTTATTTTTATTTTTTAATTTTTTTAAACCCTTACCTTCTGTCTTAGAATCAATACTGTGTATTGGCTCCAAGGCAGAAGAGTGGTAAGGGTTAGGCAATGGGGGTCAAGTGACTTGCCCAGGGTCACACATAGCTAGGAAGTGTCTGAGGCCAGATTTGAACCTAGGACCTCCCATCTCTAGGCCTGGTTCTCAATCCACTGAGCTACCTAGCTGCCCCCATAACTATATGACTTTAATCAAGTCATTGAATATGTTTGAGCTTCAGTTTTCTCTTCTGTAAAATGGAAACAATATGGAAAATGGAACAAGCACTTCTTTTAATAGAGTTTTCCCAGAAGGTCAATGGAGATAATGTATTTAAAGTACCTTATATAAAGCACTATAAATGTAAGCTGGGTATAGTAGGTAACACAGCACACAATATACAGGCCTAAAGTAAGGAAGACTCATCTTCCTGAGTTTAAATCTGGCCTCAGTAACTTACTATTTATTCTGTGATCCTGGGCAATCACTTAACTCTTTTTGCCTCAGTTTCCTCATCTGTAAAATGAGCTGGAAAATGAAATGGCAAACCAATCCAGTATCTTTGTCAAGAAAACCTCAAATGGGGTCTTGAAGAGTTGGATGAGTTGAATGTGACTAAGCAACAACATTAATAGCATTAGAATATAAAGTCAGGGATACTGTCTTGAGAAAGCCACAATTAGAGCATCATTGACACAAATTAACTCGTCCAATTAGCTAGTGGCCCCATTGGTGTCAGTCTAATAGAGATAATAGAACTCTTGGGCCACAGATGCAAGAGAGAACATGGGTGGCATCTTGGGCTGTGCGAGTGAAAGATTTACCAGGGGACATTTTTGTCAGGACTGTAGGGGAAAAGGGGAAGCGAATAAGCCTGGTACTTCCTCTAGGGGCTGCCAGTAATCAGTTATTTAGGCAAACCAGATATGGGAGCCAAGCTGTCTGTATTTACAATTGATTGTATTAGGTCATAAGGCATGTAGCAGGGAACAGAGAATGGGATGAAATGGAGGGGCCACAATATTGGTGAAAGGATGGGGGAGGAGGATTAGGAGAATGGCATAGAGCCACTATCTTCACTGTCAGAACTTGGATCTGTTTCCACTTGTGTTATCCTAGGTAGCGAAGGAAAGGAAAAGTAAAGAATGAAGAAGCTATGATTTAGATCTGGCCTTGAGGGGATCTATTTGAACTGAGAGCTCCTAGCCATCTCCCCTCTCCCCACTCCTAGACAGAAAAGTACTCAGATATATGCTGAGACATGATCTTTAGAGTTTTAAAAGCTTAGGTCATTTTCCATTGTTGGGAGTGGAAAGTGGGGGGTAAGATTTAGTATACCATTGAGGCCTTGAGTGGGGAGGGGAGGAAGCAAATATCAGGGGTACTAGGTCAAGAGATATGCCTGGAGATGTGAAGTCCTTGGTTCAAGTCTGTCCTCAGATATTTTCTAGATGTGTGACCCTGGGAAAGCCACTTAACCCCATTGTCTTGCTCTTTCCTCTTTTCTGCCTTGGAACCAATACTTGGTATTGATTCTAGGATGGATGGATGGATGGATGGATGGATGAAAGAAAGAAAGAAAGAAAGAAAGAAAGAAAGAAAGAAAGAAAGAAAGAAAGAAAGAAAGAAAGAAAGAAAGAAAGAAAGAAAGAAAGAAAGAGAGAGAGAGAGAGAGAGGGAGGGAGGGAGGGAGGGAGGGAGGGAGGGAGGGAGGGAGGGAGGGAGGGAGGGAGGGAGGGAGGAAGGAAGGAAGGAAGGAAGGAAGGAAGGAAGGAAGGAAGGAAGGAAGGAAGGAAGGAAGGAAGGAAGGAAGGAAGGAAGGCAGGCAAGATAAGAATCAAGACAAAGTGATGATATCAAAATATTGCCTTGGATTAGCCCTGGTCAGAAAATAAGAGCAAATATTACCAAGAATGAAAAAAACTTCTTGCACTTGGAAAGATTGAGGGTGGGGTGTGATGGAATGGGTGGCAGCACTTGATTTAAAAAAAATTATTTCATAAAACCTCAAAGATAAGCAGTTGCTTTTATGTTATAGTCCATTTAAACTTCTAATATGACAAGTCCATATTAGAGATAGCCAGCTTGTTCAATGGATAGCATGTACCAGTAAGCATCCAGATAGAACTGAGCTCAAATCTGGCCTCAGGCTTTTACTGGCTGTTACCCTGGACAAGTCACTTAACTTAAGCCTCTCTCAGTCTCAGTTCCTTGATCTAAAAAAAATGGGATATAACACCTACCTCATAGTGTTGTTTGTATCAAACAAAGTAAATGTGCATAAAATACTTTGCAAATCTTAAAGCACTATATAAAAGCTAGCTGTTATTTTTCTTGTTTTGGAGAAGTATTCTGCATTTAAAAGTTATAAGTAAGATGCTGTTTTATATCAATATCTATATCTTCTATCTATCTATCTATCTATCTATATATATATATATATATCTTTTTGTCAAATGATACCTTCTCTAATGGAGGTAGTTAAGTAAATGTCTTGATATTTTAATGTACCAAACAAATAAATAAATAAATTTAAAAATAAAATACATGCCTTAAAAGCCAAAAAAAAAAAGCCCTCTATTTTCATATTTTGGCAGATGAATCCCAGAAACAAGGTTTTTGTGGACTGGTTACAAGAAATTCTATATAATAAGCAGTTCTGAACACTATGTTTTTTCTCTGTTCCCTCTCCATGTCACAGTCACTCTCTACAAGAAAGAACATGATTTAGTGCTATTCATATTATAGATAAGGAGAAAGATGAGCAGAGGTGAAGCTCAACTATTTATATATCTTTTGTTCTACCATCAGGAAGCAATTAGCCATCAATGTCACTAATTACTTTATTCCCCTTAAAACAGTAAATATGATTACTAATTCCCCCTTCACTCCCAAACTACTGCCAAGGTAAAATAACATACAAAGAGACTCAAAGGGTAACTACTAACTCACTGACTTGTTTCTTTGGATTATCTGATCTTTTACATCCAATCTAGTTCTGAACTTTTAGGGTACTTCAGAGTTAAGCAAGGTTGTGCAGTAGATAACATGCCAGGTATGGAGTCAGGAAGACACATATTCCTGAGTTCAAATCTAACCTTAGATACTTAAAACCTTGAAAAAGTCACTTAACCCTATTAGCCTCTTTTTTTTTTCTATAAAATGAACTGGAGATAGAAATGAGGTCACAAAGAGTTAGACGTGCCAGACAATTCAATGACAACAAAAAAATATAAGTGGGAACATGCCATTTTCCACTTCAGTTCCTTCATAAGTTATTTATTGTGTGCGGTATGTGCCTTCTATCACAACATAAGCAATATAGAAATCTGTATTGTGTGAAATCACTGGTATAAACATACATCAGCCTGTTTGTTGCCTTGGGGAGGGAGGAGGGAAGAAAGGGAGGGAGGAAGAAAATCTGAACCCTAAAATGTCTAGATATTACTGAGAAAAATCTTTAACTAGAGAAAGAAATGGGAATGGAATATATGCTACACCTTTTCCCACTACTAGGTACAAAGCACTCATGGAATGACTGCAGAGAGTTCAGCCATCTTCTTCATGGGATTGGGATTTCTAGCAACATATTAACTGAGTTAAATTCCATCATTACAAACCCATTTGGATGTCCTCCAGGGGATTATGATTAAGGATTTTATCTCTATTGATAACCAATAAACAAAATTAGCAGAATTAGTGTATTGAGAGTTCAAGATCCATAATGGAAATGGAAAGTTAGTTTTCAGTCCTACATTCTAGCCAGTAATCTTTGCCAGATGAGATGTGTAACAGAGTCAAACTAACCACCTAAACCATTTGCATGCAAAACACAGCCTACTTCAGGCGGTCTAGGTGTGAACTGCTCTTATGAAAATGAAGAGATGTTTTGCCTGTGGTGATGCTAAAGACCACAGTGCCCTAAAGTTAGTGCTATGGATCTCCTGATATCTGCCAAAATAATCAACAGATAGGAACTCTGGCACCTGACAATTGTGGCACTGAGGTGACATTAAGGATTATAGTGAGAAAAGTTATTTTTATTTTCATTAAAGCTAATATTTATACCTTAATGTTTCCAAGGAACTTAATGTACATTCTCTCATTTGGTCAGCACAAAACACCTTTGAGGTAGATTCTATCAATTCATTTTTTTTTTTACATTTTACATTTTACAAATAAGGAAAGTGAAGCTCTTTGTCCAGTATCACAAACAATAAGTATGAGAATCCAGATTTGAATCCTGATCTTTCTTATTCCAACACATTGTCCACTGTAATTTCTTGAAGGCAGGTAATGTTTTCTTTGTCATATTTGTATGCTCAAGACTGTGTCAGTCTAAAGCCTTACCAAATGTCTATTGATCTATGGTTAAGCCTTAAAACCTTTTAAGGCATGAATTTGAAACAAAGGATTGGAAGTAAATCCAAAGAGAATTTGCTAATTTTTTAATTTTTAATTTTTTTTAATTAAAAAAATTTTTTTATAAAAAAATCCAAGATGGATGGTAATACATCTTGGAATCAATACTGTGTATTGGTTCCAAGGCAGAAGAGTGGTAAGGGCTAGGTATGGGCACACTTTGGCTACACGTGTTCTCTAAGGGATTCATGAAATAAAGTTTTGAGCAGATGGAGATGACAAAGTACCTTCAATTTAGGGTGAAATGTTTATAGGGACTCATATAAAGGCTTGGGTATGCCTTCAGATGCTACACTGAATTAACACAAATTGATTCTGAAGGAAGACTGAGAAGAAGAATTGGCATTTCTAGCTCCCAACACAAGAAGTAAACTTCTACAATAACTGAGGAGAAAATTGAAAAACTGCAAAAAAAAAAATTAAGAAGATGTTTAAAATGACTGACAGTTTATCATCCCCACCTCCACCTCAGTCTGTTGAGGCCTCAGAACAACAAAGCTCTCAAGAATGTCTCTCAGGCCCTAGAGATACAGTCAGGTGTACAAGGATACACACATGCCTTAAACTATCCTGGACTGGCAAGAGAACAATCCCTTTCTGTGGTCTTGCCCTAACAGACAATTAACATAATTATGTCAGTAGTGATGTGATAAAATTAATAAGTCCCTTTTGGGGAACAGATGTTAAATCAAAGAAAGTCACAGACAGGTCTTAATGAGGAACTGCTAATAGTGCTTTCTTCTTCCCCCCATCCAGAGCTTTTTCCAGAGATGGAAGGATTCTGAGGTAGGTACTTCATTAAGTCAAATTCTGGCAAGTTTCTCTGTCATAGAAGTTAGTTTTCTCCTTTTTCTTTTTTTCCTTTTTTAATATTTAAACTTTATTTGTTTGCTTGTTATACTTGTTACATTGAAAAACCCAATTAAGGCACCATTTGAGAAATATATATATATATATATACATAATATAAATATTATATATATATAACTATATCTTGCTTATTTCTATTTTTTTTTCCTAGAGGTGGAAACAGACAGGTTGTTCTTTAAACAATATTTCTGTCCCCTTCTTGTCACACAGGTGTATGTTGGGTGCACCCACATACATAGAAATAGACACTCTCCTCCAGTGTCCAAAGACATATGGTATGGATATGAACTTGGACAGTTTGGGCAGGAAGCCCAACTTTCCTTTATTTTCTCATCAATTATTCAGGAAGCATTTTTAAGTGCCTACTATGCACTAAGGGGCACAGTGTATAAAGCACTGGGTTTGGAACCTGGAAGACTCATCTTCATGAGTTCAAATCCAGCCTCAGATATTTTCTACCTGTGTGACCCTAGGCAAGCCATTTAATCCTGTTTGATTTAGTTCTTCATCTTTAAATGAACTAGAAAAAGAAATGGCAAACCACTCTAGTATCTCTGCCAAAAAACCCCAAATGAGGTCACAAAGAGTCAGACATGACTAAAAATGCCTGAGCAACCCATATCTGAGTACAGAGGATAGTGTGTCAGGGATATAGCTATAAATATATATGAAAGAAAATTTGGGCAGGAGTAAGCAGGAATGTGTAAACAGAGGCCTATACAATTTGAACTGGACCAGTAATTTCTTTAGTGTAGGAATTTTCAGGGTGGAAACTTACTTTAGAAGATAGATTGGCGAGATATACAATTAATTCAGTTCAATAAGTATTTATTATAAACTACTATGTGCCAAGCACTGTGTTATATGTTGGGGACCAATCCTTGTCCTCAAAGAGCTTACATTCCATTGGGGAGAGAGAAGCAAAAATAGCAGGTACATAATAAATTTAAAATGTATACAAAGAAATGGGAGCATTAGCAGCTGAGGAAATGGGAAAGGACTCATGTAGGAAATGCTACCACATAAGGACCTTAAAAATATCTAGGGATGCCACAAGGGGTTTCAGTGAGGAGGGAAATTTAGTTATAGAAGATGGCCTCCACAAAAGCAGAGGCAGGAGATTATATAGTATATACAAGGAACAACACATTGTCTAGTCTCTTTAGAACTTAGACTAAGTGAAAAGGATGGAGACAGGGACTGGATGTGTTATTAATTTACTTAGAGAACTTCCAAGTAAGAAAACTCCCTCCCAAGATTCAAAATGGCACCTTTCTGCATCTTAGAACATTGCCCAGAGCACAGAGAGGTAAATAACTTGCCCGAGGTCATACAACCAATAAAAATGACAGACAAGATTTGAAAGCAGGGACTCCTAGCTTCAAGTCTGCTTCTATCCCTTAAAACAAACTGCCTCTCTTAAGTGCAAAGGAAATCATATGAAGTCATTCTGGAAAGACAGGTTGCAGATAAATTGCAAATGGCTTTAAATGCTAAATGGGACTTTTTTATTTTATCCTAGAAGTTTCCTCAGTAAGGGAATAATATGGTAAGAGCTGGGCTTTAGTCATTTTAGTTTGATATCTATATGTTTTGGAGCAGAGAAGAGTCTGGAGTCAAAGTAAAAGTAGGTGCCAATTCAATGGCCCAAATTAAATCTTATGAGACCCAGGATAAGCATCACAGCCATTTGAGTAAAAACATATGAGAGATTTGGTGAAGAAATTGAAAAGACTCAGAAATTATTAAATATAAGAAATCAGAGAGTGGAAGAGTTAAGAATGATCCCAAGACTGTGGATCTGAGTCTGAAAGAATATCAGTTCCTCAATAGAAACTGGAAGGGAGAGCGAAGTGGCTCAGTGGATTGAGATTCAGGCTCACAGATGGAAGGTGCTGGGTTCACATCTGATCCCAGACTCTCCCTAGCTATGTCTCTTATCAGTATTTTGCCTCAGGATCAATTTACAGTATTGATTCTAAGACAATGCAAAGGTTTTAAAAAATAGACATTGGAAGTTAGGAAAAGAGGTGGATAGATTTGGGGAAGGGAAGGAGATAACGTGTTGAACATGTTGCATGTATATCAAGCAGTTGGTGATGTGGCACTGAAACTCAGGAAAAAATGAAAGCTGTACAAGTAGTTCTAGAGTTAATTGACTCCAAAGAAAACCATCAGAACCCTTGGGAGATATTACAATGAGAGAGAGAAGAGGGCCCAAGACAAAACCCTGGAATCTACCAATACATAGTGGGAAATGGGAGATCCTCTGAAAAGGGGACTGAGAAGAAAGTAAGCATTTTAGAGTTATCTGGGGCACTGAGGGGTTAAATTGACAGCCATGGTCACACAATAAATTATGTCATATGAAAGATTTGAACCTAACTCCAAAACTAGAGCTTTATATACTATATCTTTCACATAAAGTTAAGATCGAGGGACAGATAACATCTGCATCAAATAGTCTTACTTTGAATGAATCAAAGTGGGAGGAAATGGATGCAGAAAGTTCTTTTGGGTTCCAACAGTGGATCTAAGCATTATAGAGTGACTTGAACTAAACTTGGACACATTAGAAAGGGTACTGGCAATATTCTTAGGATCAATGAACAGGAGAAAGCTGACTGCACCCTGAGGGAGGTATTAGCTGAACCTATTTCATCAAAATCTACTTAGTCTGTCCTTGCAACATGTTAATGGAGCAAAAGAGTGACTGGGACTCACTCTGACTACCTCGAAGTTATGGAATAGCTTCTAGTTTGCTTGAAGAGGGCAATGAGTACAAATAAAAATCAGTATCCACCCACTTTTAACTCACCATATCATGAAGATGCAAATGATCACTCTGGGGTAACTTTAAGAGGTTAAAATCTTCAAAGGAAGTTCACTTTCTATTGCCATTCCCCAGTTAAGTTGCAGGCTTTTTGAAGTCAGAGACACCATAGTCTTCCTCCAAATTTCCTATCTCCCCCTGAAATGCCATTAGCTAATGCAATACTTTGCCCACACCAGGTACTCCATAAATGTTTCCTAAATGACTGATTTACTATTGGATATGAGAATTAGTGAGTATGAGAGAACCCACGAAAAAGGCAAAAGTGTATTTATTTGCATGTGTCTGTGTGTGTGTGTCTGTGTGTGTGGGCATATGGCTTTGTGCATTAATGTTAACATGGTAATAAAGACAATTACCTGCTATTTCTGAATCCTGCTATCCTTGGACACTGTTCCCTGGAGTTAAAAAAACTGGCTGTACCAAGCAGATCAGAACATTTAGACTCTCACTGATTCTATCTCCTTCTCTGAGCCCAGTAACCAACTGGCAGCTCTGATTGCACCTGAAGCACTTCAGCTTCTGGGTATGGTTTTCCTCTTTGAGCCAACTGGCAATGCCCAAATGACTAACAGATTTTTTAATGGGGGGAAAACCATAGGAGTACTATGGGAGTGAGAGAAAATTTTAAGTTACTTCTGTTTTATAACATGCATTTTCCCCACTGCAAAATAATTGGAGTAGCCATCATTTTTCTCACAAATTCAAATCCCTATTTTACATTATGTGTGTGTGTGTGTGTGTGTAAAGAGAGACAGAAAGAGAGATCGATCCTTCCCCTGCTGTCTTAGTATCAATTCTAAGACAAAAGAACAGTAATGGCTAGGTAATTTGGATTAATTAACTTTTCCAGGATCACACAAATACAAAGTGTCTGAAGCCAAATTTGAACCCAGGTCTTCCAACTCCAGGCATGGCTCTCTCTCTCCTCTTTGTTACCTAGCTACCCCCAGCTCAATATTTATTAAAGAAACTAAACCCAATTATGTTAAGTTTAACTTCCAGTGATGCCAATGTTCCATCATCTCTGGAGTTTTGAATATTTAGATAATGGCATATTGATAAGTACACACTCCCATTCCCTAAGCCCCAAATGTGATGCCTAAAGAGTTCTCCTTTTCCATTGTTACAAGACCCTCAAGTCTTGCTCAACAATCCACCTCAAGTTATAAACATGCTATATGGGCAGCTGAGTCGGTCAGTCAATAAACATTTATTAAATGTCTACTATGTGCCAGGCACAGTGCTTAGCCCTGGGGATAAAATGAAAAATAAATATAGTTCTTGCTCTCCAGGAGCTCAGAGTTTAAAGGTGGAGACAATATGCAAAGAATTCTGTATAATTTATATGTAGCTTGAAGATAATCAACTGAGGGAAGGCACATATTAAGGAGGATTGGTGGAGCATATAGGTTGCTCAATGGATAGCGATACAGCAAAGAGCTGAGTCATAAGGGAGCATAAAGACAAAAAACTGTGTATGTCAGCTTAGGAGCAATAGGCAAAAGCCTAAGAAAACTTGAATGAAATTAGAAAGAGGAGAAATCTTAAGTTTCTTTAAGTCCTGTATAATTTGCCAATTTTACACACATGTACTAAATGATTAATACAGTTATAGGTAATAAAGGACGTGCCAAGACCTCTGGCTACATCTTCTTGAAAGCTAATGTGATTTAACAGATAAAAAGCACTGTTTACTTTAAACATTCATCAAATTTTGAAGATCTATTAATTATGCATTACAACTCTATGTATGTGTGTATGCTAATACTCACAAAGTTAATGTAGAAGAATCAGAATATATTTTGCTCTTTTTTGTGAAACTGATGATGCCTAAAGAAGAAATTGAGTAGTACACACTAAAAGCAATATTTTACCATGATCAGCTGTGAAAGACTTAGCTATTCTCAGCAATGCAAAAATCCAGGACAATCCGACAAAAAATGCTATCCACCTCCTGAGAAAGAACTGTTGGAGTTTGATGCAGATCAAAGCATATTATTTTTCTCTTTAGTTTAGTTGAGTTGTTATTGGGGGGTTTTGGTTTTATACGAGTATTCTCTTACAACATGATTAATATGGAAGCATGATTTGCAAGATAATACATGTATAATCCAGATCAAATTGCTTACCCACACCAGGAGGGAAGGAGGAAGGGAAGGAGGGGAACAATTTGAATCTCATAATTTTGGAAATTTTATGTTGAAAATTGTTATTACATGTAATTGGGAAAGTAAAATATTTTAAATAAATTAACTAAATTTAAAAAAAGAAATAGATTAATGTATAAGTAACCAATGCTGTCAGAAAATGAAATATGAACAAAAAGAAAAGAATAATCAGGAGTCAGCTAACCTAGGTTCTAATCTTAGTTCTCAAATATTATTGATCAGGATAATTTCTCATAATTAGCATTTACAGAACATTTTAAGGTTTACAAAGTACTTTATATGTGTGTGTGTGTGTGTGTGTGTGTATAAAAATATATATATATATATAAAGCAACTAGATGGTATAGTAGATAAAATGCTGAGCCTGAAGTCAGGAAGACCTGAATTCAATTCCATCCTCAGATACTTAGGTAGCTGTATGACCCTTGACAAGTCACTTAACCTTTCCTAGTCTTAATTTCCTCATCTCATCAAATGAGATAATATTTGTAAAGTATTTAGCACAGTTCCTGGTATATAGTAGGTACATAATAAATGCTTGTTTCCATCCTCATGACAACCCTATAAGTTAAGTGTTATTATTATTCCCATTTTACAGATGAGGAAATTAAGACTAGAGGTTAAGAGTCACATAGTAAGTATCTGACTTGTGTTACCATGGATAAGACTTTAAACTTTTCTGATCCTTTGTTTCCAAATCTATAAGAGAACTAAACTAAAGAGTTCTAAGATTCCTTCTAGCTCTTAGAGTCATAAGAATGGCTTGAGGGTCTAATACATTCCAGAAACCCTGTCTCCTACCTAAGTCCCCCTTGGAAAACACTCAAAGGTTCCTGTGAGCTTTGAAAAATACAAGGATTGTGATCATCATTATAAAAAATTACCTTCTGGATGGTAATACAATGCAGTAAGCTGTCACTTATCCAGAATGACTAACAAATGGGGTATTCTCATTAATTTAATATTCTGTTTAGCTGAATGTTGGTGCCAGGCTGCAGATGAATATAAATAAGGGCAAGAAGAGAAAGTTTTTTTCATTGAATATTTACTAAATATTATAGAACACACATGAGAATCTGGCTTTTATTATTTTAGTAAGAACTCTCATTGGGCTCACAAACAACATGGATGATTTTATGACTAGGTTCTGGCAGTGTGTCTGCTTTCTATTGGCCAAGACATATTGGAAAGAGCCCTGTACTTTGATCCTCCAATCAGAAACTCTGGGTGCTTAGTCCAGTGCCAACACTTACTGGCACTCCATCACTGACCAGTGGGATACTGTGATCATCTTTATAATGGAAATTATATCTGTAATGGATATATAATAATTGTTATGAATTTTCCTTATATCAAGCTGAAATCTGCCTCTCTCTAGCACACTCATTTTCAAAGTACTGCCCCTTGGAACCAAAGTAGGATAAATTTAATTCCCCATCCAAATGATAATCCTTCAAATACTCGAACGTAAATATCATATCCCTTCTTAAATCCTCTCTTCTCCAAACTTCAGCTCCAATCCTCATATGGTATAATTTTTAAACTTTTATCTTTTTGAAAAACCTCTTACTTTCTGTATTAAAATCAGTTCTAAGACTGAAGAGCAGCAAGAGCTAAGTAATCAGGGTTAAGTGATTTGCCCAAGATCATACAGTTATCAAGTGTCTGAGGTCAAATTTGAACCAAGATCCTCCCTGCTCCAGATCTGAATCTTTTACCTTTTTCTTGCCCTCATCTTCACTCTCTCCAACCTTTCAATGTCTTTGTATGAACCAATTTATGTAAATATCACCCTCATTATATTGTAACGTTTTTTTAAGGTCAGACTATTTTTTTTTCCTTTTTCTTTGTATCTGTTAGTATAGGAAGTTAGAAAGTGGAAGGGATGCATTGTTGGACTCCAGATCAAGAAGACTAATTCTTCCTGACTAATAATAGTGTGTTGCCCTGGGCAAGTTACTTTATTTCTCTGTACCTCGGTTTCCTCACCTGTAAAAATAATAACCCCTATGTCCCTCAGGGTACTGTGGGTCAAATAAGATAACACATACTGAGCTAAAATCTGGTACAACATGACTAAAAACGACTGAACAACCTTAGCACAATACCCTTCAAATTGTACATGCTTAATTAATATTTCTTGCTTGCTTGATTAAAAAGGGAAAATCTTTCTAAAATGATCAAAAAGTCAATGAGACATGCTAAACCGAGTGAATTGTGCATCAGATATGGGGAAGGGGTGGGGCGAGGGGAGGGAAAGAAGGTGAGTCTTGTAACCATGGAAAAATATTCTAAATCATCTAATTAAATAAAATTTTAAAAAATAAAATAAAATAAAATTATCAAAAAGAACCCGTCACGGTATTCCAGATGTGGTCTGACCAAGGGAAGATATATGAGAACTATCACATTGCTAGTTTCTGTCAAGAGATTCTTGGTAGTGTAATGAAATGTGGGGAAAATAGAGGCAGTCGAACAAGTACTCTATTATACTAACATTCCTAAAGGAAGAACTTTACAAACAGACTTCTAACATCTTCACATAAAACATTTTCTTTTCTTTTTGAAGATTTTGCTTCTCTTGGCATGATTCCCTGAAGCTCTACTTCCTATAAGTGGCAAGAATTTGATGACAAGGATGATGGCTTACATTGCGCCATTCTGGCTCATCTACTTGGCTTCCTCTTACACAAAGTGAGTCATTTCTAGGTCACAACAAGGAAATTCCCAATAGATAAAGATAATGGATGAGGTGCTCTGTGAATGAGCCTTCAATACTTTAAAAAATTCCTTCTAAAAGATACCCTAAATCAAACTTCCAATTATAGTGCTACAAATAGGAATAAGTTTAAGCCAATGATAAATACTGTAAAACTGGTATAGGTCACCATACTGCTAATGTGGAACATTGCCAAGGAAAGACAACTTTCCAAGAAATAAACATATAAGCAGCGCTGAGAATAGAAATACTCCAGAATCTGGGATCAATGGTATGATTTTTAGAAAGGAAGGAGCCAAGCATTTATTAAGCTATTAAGAGAATACTATATGCCAAGCATGGTGCTAAGTGCTTAAAAAATGTTTTATTTGATCCTCACAACAACCCCCTGGAAGGTAACTGTTATTCTGATCCCCATTTTCATAAGCAAAGAAACTGAGACAGACAGAATTTAAGTGATCTTCTCAGGGTCACACAACTAGTAAGCATCTGAGATAAAATTTGAGTCCATGTCTTTCTAGCTCCAGGTTCAAAACTCAAACCACTAGACCACCTTTCTGCTTCAGACTTCTAGAGTAATTTATTGACTCTATGTTATTTTTTTTGCCAAGAAAAGGGAGAGAAGGTGAGACTATGAGGAATTCTCAATTGCTAAAGTGGTAAATATATTCAAAATAAAGTAAGAAGGAAATATAGAACCCAGTCCCTTTAACAATGAAGACCCATCAGTCCAGTGGCTCAGTGAATTTAGATCCAGACCTAGAGATGGGAGGTTCTAGGTTCAAATCGGGTCTCAGACACTTCCCAGTTATGTGACCCTGGGCAAGTCACTTGACCCCGATTGCCTAACCCTTACCACTCTTCTGTCTTGGAACCAATACACAGTATTGACTCCAAGATGGAAGGTAAGGGTTTTAAAAAATGAAGCCCCAATCTTCCAAGAACTCTATTGTGATCCATGGAGTCATATCACATATGAAATTTGAACTTCCCACCTTCCATTTATGCCCTGAGGAGTTGGGAAAGAAAAGAATTAGAACTCAGTGCTCAACACAGTAAATGCAATTATGTACAATGATTAACTATAGATGAATTAACTATTTTCAGCAATAAAAGGTTCCAGGAAAACTCCAAGAAACTCATGATAAATAAAAAAGGCTAGCCACCACCATAAAAGTAACTGATGGAGTGTGAATACAGATTGAAGTATGCCATTATTTACTTTATTTCCTCCATGAACTTTCCTCTAGTGTAAGCAATATATATATATATTCTTTCACAACATAATGAATATGGAAATATGTAGAGTGCGATGACACATGTACAATCTATTTCATATTGCCTGACAATTTAGGGAGGAAGGAGATTTGGAAAGGAGCAAAAAAATATGGATTGCAAAATGATTATTAATAATTACATTCACATATAAAAATAAACAAACAAGTTGGTAAGGGAGAGGAAGAAGGGGCAGTTCATGGGATGAAAGAATTCTTCATTGACAAAAAAATATCTCAGGGTTGGGTAGACAGGACCATTTCAGTGAAACAGTAGAAGGAAAAAAAAAAGTCAAGGAAGCAGAGAGAGACTGGCTCCATTAAGAAACCAAAGCAAGAGACAGAACATTAAGGCAGAGGAGATAAAATGCCAAATAGGGAAGGTCTGACCAGGGGAAAAAAAAATCTACTTTCACCTGCCTCACTCTCTTTTCTCCTTTTAAACTTGGGGGAGGCAGAAAAAAAGACAGCTACATTATTAATGCATTAATTATGATAATATTCTGTGTGAGACTAATACATGTCAAACCAGCTTCATGCCAAATTGAAAACTGACATTTTTACTTCATGAATATTGCTCCATCAGTGACATTTATTGTACGTTCCCAGTCCTGCAGAAGTGAATGTCAGGTCAACTATCAAGTGTTTGCTTTCCTTCAACTGTATTTTCTATTTAAAAAAGGAGCCCACTGTCCCTGTTAATTGCAATGCAAAGTGAGACTGCACCTGGGAGCCCCCAGGACCCCTGCCCTCCTGGGAAGTCTGCTCTGGCCCGTGGGTGACCACCCCACAGAGAGCCTGCCACCCTTGTCTACACTCTGCCAAGGGAATAACTTGTTTTGATGGGCTCCTTAGAATCCCTACGGGGTAGGTAACTCTAACCAAATGTTCCACACATCCCAAGTCATGCACTATCAACATTCTCTGTTGTAAGCTACCAACAATACACAAACTGTCATTCTAAAACTAAGTCTGTCATTTATTCATTCTGTAAACACTTACTGGGTATTTTTGATGGGCAAACTATCATAGTGGGTGCTGGAGAGGGGGAAGTACAAAGAGGAGTAAGATGGCCCCAGTCCAAGCTAATCCAATCTGGTTAGCTGGTCTACAAGCCCATTAGGTCCTAGGCAGAATGCTGTGCCCCAAAATCAGATCCTGCACCCAACAACCAGGCAGCTGGTGGCACAGCGGATAGAATCTGAAGCCTGGAATCTGAAAGATCTTGGTCCAAATCCAGCTTCCAACATGTATCAGTGTGTAACTCTGGACCAGTCAATTAACCTCTGTTGAGCTCAGCTTTCTCACTTGTAACATGGACATAACAATAACGCTTCACTCACGGGAGTGGGGTGAGGATCAAATGGGATAATATTGGCCCCAAAATCACTTAGCACATTGCTTGGCACATTGTTGTTGTTTGTTGTTCAGTTGTTCAGTTGTGTCTGACTCTTTGTGACTCCATTTGGGGTTTTCTTGGCAAAGATACTCGAATGGTTTGCCATTTCCTTCCCCAGCCCATTTTACTGATGGCACAAGGTATGTGCTATAACCATCCTCAGCAAGGAAATCTCAGTCTAATAGGGGTTACTTGAACAAGCACTAAGTATGCTTCTCTAGGGTTAATCACTGGAGATTCAAAGAAAAAAGGGGGGAGGAGAAACCCCCTATGTATATTCTCTCCTCTTTTCAGAGTTGGGGAACCGTTATTCTAGAATATAGATGTGTTAATTAGTTCTTTTAAAAAAACTTACTTTCCATCTTAGAATCAAAACTAAGCCATTTTAAGGCAGAACAGCAATTTTAAGGCAATTGGGGTTAAGTGACTTGTCCAGGGTCACACAGCTAGGAAGTGTCTGAGGCCAAATTTGAACTGAGGTTCTCCCAGCTCCATGTCTAGATCTATCCACTGAGTCACCTACTTGTTCCTATGGTGATTAGTTTTGATGAACTGTTTTCTTTTGCTAAACTTTGTTATAAGGGACAACTTGTGGGCTAAAACAAATATTTTTTAAAATATATTTAGAAATAAAAATTATAATTAAAAAGTTTTTAAATCATAAGAAAAAAATGAAAGAAGAGACCAATAATTTCCTTATAGTCAACCCCTTCCTTACCTTTTCTCCAATATGGCCAAATAGCCTTCAGAAAATTAGGATGGTTTTAGGAGTCTAGTTAATGCAATAGGTTACTGGAAAATAATTGCTTTGCAAGGCATGAGGTATTTCTCTACCAGAACTTAAGAAAGGTATTAAAACGAGGTATATTTTAATACAGTGATTCTCAAACTTTTTGGTCTCAGGACCCCTTTACACTCTTAAAGGTTACAGGGGACCCCAAAGAGATTCTTTTTTAATGTGGATCATCTCACTCAATATTTACCTTATTAGATAATATAACTTATGTTTTTAAGTACTTAATTAATTTAAAAGTACTAAGCCCAGGGGCAGCTGGGTAGCTCAGTGGATTGAGAGCCAGTCCCAGAGATGGGAGGTCCTAGGTTCAAATCTGACCTTAGACACTTCCCAGCTGTGTGACCCTGGGCAAGTCACTTGATCCCCATTGCCTAGCCCTTACCAGTCTTCTGCCTTGGAGTCAACATTGACTCCAAGACAGAAGGTAAGGGCTTAAAAAAAAAAAGTACTAAACCCATGATCTATTATCAGAAATAACATTTCATGAAAAATAACTAAAATTTAAAATATTTAATAAGAAGAGAACTATTGTTTTAAATAGTTTTTACAATCTCCTTAATGTCTTACTTCATAAAACATGGCTGAATTATCATCTCTGCTCCTGTATTCAATCTGTTGTTGGTATGTCATTGTGATGTGTTGAAGTACATGAAGAAAATCCAGTCTCCCACATCTACATATGTAGAAAAGGGAGAAATACGTAATCGCCAAATGACGTCTCAGTATTATTATGAAAAGAATCGCAATCTCATGGACTACTTAAAAAGGTTGTGAGGAGTCCTGGACCACACTTTGAGAACCTCTGATTTAAAACATTTTCCCTTCTTGGGTAAAACAAAAAAATAAAATAAATAAAATCAAATGAAACCAACTGAAGTGTTAAGTGTGGAATCACATAATGGATTCTCTCCTCTCTCCGGGATTCCAAAATGGTTTTCCAATGATGGCCAGACTTTTTGAAGTCTTGTTTCAAAAACAAAGAACTCAAAGTGACCACACAATTATTAAATCATCTTTTCTGAAAACCCTCACTTTCTCTTAGTAACAATTCTAAGCCAGAAGGGTAAAGATTGCAGCCAATAGGAATTAAGGGGCTTGGCGGGGTCACACAGCTGGAGAGTACCTGAGGCCAAATTTGAACCCAGGTTCTCCCTACTCCAAACCTGCCATTCCATTCACTCTGCCATCAAGCTGTCCCTAAATAATCATTTAAAAAAATTTAAAGTCACATGCTGTCAAAGGACTAAACTGGGAGTTAGAAAAGTTAGAAAAAAAAGAAAGAAAAAGAAAAGAAAAGTTAGGTACCAGTCCCAGCTCTAACTAATGATGACAACCAGTAGACTCCTAATGCCCCTGCTGAGAAAAAAACTATAGGCTGAATAAATGATAGCACTGACCAGCAGTGTGGCACAGTAGATAGAGAGCCAGGTTTGGAGTTAGGAGGTCCTGGGTTCAAGTCTGGCCTCAGATCCTTCCTAGCTGTGTGACATTGGACAAGTCACTTAACCCCAATTGCCCAGTCCTTGTTGTTCTCTGTCTCGGAATTAATACTGACAGAAGATAAAAGTTCTTTTTTTAATGTTAATAAGTAATGATAAATTTGCAATGGACTTCACTAAGCTATGGACATAAAAAGACAAAAACAAAGCAGTTCTTTGCCCACAAGACACTTATCAATTATCAATATATTTACAGATGCTTATACAGAAATTAGAAATGGAAAGGAAGAAATCCAAAGAAGTCCATCTGGACAAAGGCTATTTGGCTATTTCCTCAGGGGGATAGTGTTAATCCATTTCTTCTTTTACAATGGACAATTCCATCTGTTTCTAGCAGTTCTGAGTGAATAAGAGTGCATTAAAATTGTGTATGCACACATACATACATACATACATACATACATAGTCAAGCTGAATGAACACTGCTTTAGTCATCCTGAATTTGTGTATTTCTTTTCTGTCAAGGACTGTGTCCTACCAGTATTCTCCACTCCGCCAAGCCCCACTCATAGCATTGGAATTAAAGACAATTATAATCAGAGTGCATGGCTTGTGAGGCAAAGAATAGTGTGCCCAAGGGACAGTGTGGGACTGACGTGGAAAATCCTAAAACTGTATGTCTGATCCCCTGGGTAATACCCAGCACCTTTAGGGAGAGTACACCCACATTCTACACTGAACCCTTAGCCACTGTGAACAGCTAGGCACACTTCTCCAAAGAAAAAAGGTTTTTTTTTTTCTCTTTGTTTACATGAGGGCATCTAGGAACTCCATGAGGCAGCCTGTCCCTTCACCATCTTTACTACCACGTGGTGTTTGGGTGAGTGGTTAGAGACAATAAATACTTATGAATTGAAATTTTAGGCATTTGTGGCACATTAACACCAATAAAATTAAGAGATGGAGAGAGAGAGGGAGAGGGAGAGAGAGACAGAGACTCCTCTCTCTATTCTTAAAGGCAGAATTTCAATTTGAGGCAAACATGTTAGCTGTGGGGTTTAAAACAACCACATATTACCATAGGTAACATGACCTGGCTCTAGATTTGGAGAATGGCTCACATCTGGCCTCTGGACCCTACACCTACTGAAGTCCTTCCTATCTAACTCCACTATAAATACATGGCAGACTGCATGGCGATCATGTGGCCATACGGTGGCCAGTTATCTTTCAAGCTCAGATGGCAACTCTCACCCTTTGTCCATGGTTCTGGCAGGAAACCCACAGGGGAAGCATACACTCACACATACAGTGAAAACTTGTGACAAAACAAATAGAGAAGAGGCAGGAGAAAGAGTGCAGTCAGGCTGCTCAGCACCATGTCGGCAGAAACACCAGATGTGAAGTGTAATTACTTTTTTTTCCTCCAACTCTCTTCATGTTTTACAAACTAGGACTGACACTTGAACAAAGAACCTTTAAAAAGCAGGCAAGGGCTCAGTATGTAAATAACTGGCATTTTCATTTTATCCACAGCCTTTTTTGGAACAATCTAAAAGATGGTGGTAGAAGGTAGCCTAACACATATGGAGAGAAATAAATATGTGCACTGCTATGTATTTTGGTTTGAGATAAAGATTGTTTCCATGCAATTCATAGCTGGAAAACTGAGGTTATTTTATCTATTTGTTCTTACAGTAGCACTAAAAGTATCTGTGTTCAATAAGTCAGTAAGTTGCTTTGGAAATGGCGGCAGGGGAAGTTTGTAGATGCTGCCCTACAAAAGATCATCACCAAGGAGCCACAACAGAATCTGAGCTAGTCAGAGTGGCAGAATTATGCCATGGATAGGAAGCTGGTTTCAAATGCAGGAAAACCTAGATTCAATTTCTACCCCTATAAACTACAGGCTATATGATCCTGGATAAATCATTTATCCTCTCAGGAATCTAGGCAGGCTCTAAGTCTATCAGTTGACGGAATGATGCCAATCTGTATCAGTCAACAGGGTTTTGCTTACTTGTAATTTCCTTGAATCGATAAAATCACAGATCAAGTCCCTATACCAAATTCTAACACATAAGGTTAGTGTTTAAGGTTCTCCAGAAATGTGTGTGTGTGTGTGTGTGTGTGTGTGTGTGTGTACACTAGATAATTCTTTCCTCTATCCCTATCCACTTTAAAATTCTGCCTTCAGAAGACTGGGCACATGGAGGTCTAAGATAGTTAAAGTTCAATCATACTCCAAATGCACTTTCTTATTCAATGATTTTTCATCCTGATGTTACTTGAGGCAGCGATCCCAGTAATAAAACATTCCCTTCAGCTAGATGTTTCATCAAGAACAAGTCTGGAATCACACATAACCAGATATCATAAGTTGAAGTTAATTCTTTAATTCTGTGATCCAAGCAAAGAAAAATATCCTCATAACCCATTAGAAAGAGAAAATATCAGTTGTAAAGTGATAGGGTTAGACCAGATTGTCTCTGGATCTAATGACTAGAAGATCTCAGGGAACTTCCTGGCTACTGCCATCATATATGATTAGGTTCAGAATCAGTAAAACACAGAACATCAGAGTTGAAATGGAACCTTCCCTGTCTCACTAGTATGAATCTCAGGGAATATCTAACTCAACTAATATCTGAAAAAGGCATGGTTTTTGGCATGATGTACCAAAATTTTCATGAACAACTTTCCCATTCACTTCTTCTCCATGCCCTAGGCCATGACCATGAAAGCCAATAAACATATGGTATCACTATACTCAGGGGCAGAGGAAACAGCAGTCAAAATATTTTCTCTATCCATAATTCCACAAACTTATAGTTACTTGCCATCTTCCCTAGAAAGGAAGAACATTATTTTTTTAGATTCAGGTCGAGAGCCAGATTAATATTTTTGAATGATCCTGAAGGTGCTAGAGTCATCCTCAGGGGAGACTGGGTGCCATGGTTTTGTGTAATGGAGTCCAGAAAATGACCCACAATTCTAATTTTGATTTCTATACTTGTAAATCTGCTTTTATTAACAAATAGAATAGGTAATAGGGTCATAGATTTAGAGATCAGAAGCCATTTCATCCAGCTTCCGCATATAATAATTTAAATGATTTCAGGGTCTGAAATCCCCAGTTGAATAATCAATCAACAGGCATTTATGAGGAATCTACCATATTTCAGGTACTGTGCTAAGAAAGGAGGATACAAAGAAAAAGTTCAATAGTCAATTTTTATCAACAAAGCATTCATTAAGTGCTAAGCTCTTTTCCTAGAGGCAGCTATGTGGTTCAGTGAACAGAGTAGTGTACCTAGAGTCAGGAAGACATGAGTTTAAATTTGGTCCCTGATACTTACTAGATGTGTGGTCCTAGGCAAGACATTTAACCCAATTTGCCTCAATTTCCTCATCTGTTAAATGAGCTGGAGAAGGAAATGGCAAATCACTCTAGAAGCTCTGCCAAGAAAACCCCAAATGAGATCACAAAGAATCAAACACTATTGAAACAACTGAACAGCAACAAGAAGCACTTTCCTTGCCCTCAAGAAGTTCTTATTTTTGATGGTGGAAATATGAACATATACGAATATATACGAGACATATAGAATAGATAAAAGACAACTTTGGAGGTTTTCTTCAGATCTAGTCCCACCTTGGAGTACTAATAGGAGAAATAGTAGTAGTAGTAGTAGTAATAGTTGCAATAATAATAGTAACAGTTATAGTAGTAGTAGTAATTAATAGTAGTAATATATAGGTTAAGAATGCACTTTTCTTGCAATAAACTTGTAAGGCACATAGTCAAAGAATCATTATTTCCATTTTAAATTAGAGAAAACCAAGGCTCAGAGAGTCTAAGTGAGTTTCCCATGATCAACAAAGCTTGTAAGTTGGTATGTTTTGAAGACAGGGCCAAGGTTTTGAACCTCTTATCCAGTGCCCTGCTCTACTAAACCAGAGCTCTCCCTGAAAAGAAGAAAGGGTGTAGAATTAAAAGGTCATGCATGTCAAAAATGAGCTACCTCCTAGATAAGCTTGCCTGAGGCCAGCACCAGTTGATGCCCGTTCTCTGACAATGCCAATAAAATGTCAACATTGCTGGGGAGGAAGTAGGAAGAAGATTAAGAAAACAGAGGTATAGTATTCGAGCTTCACTAACAGACCCTTTGGAAGAATGATTTACACTTCTGCTTGGCTTTATGCCCTCCCTTCAAGGAGATGGAAGGAGAGCATGAAGAAAAAAATAAATACTTCCCACAATGTTAGTGTGTGGCCAGGCAGCAGCTTTTTGTTTGACTCTGGATGCTATCCAATGTCCTGAAAGAGAGACCAGTTTACCCTGCCCTTCCACTTCCAGCACACGCAATTCCCAGGTAATGTACTAAGTTGTGAAGTAATTGAAATTGTCTTCAGTGTTCTCCTTGTTCTCTCTCCTAGCTGTTTCCTTTCTTCTAGTCCCTACCAGACATTCTGGACTTTCCTTCTGCCTCTTGCTTACTCAGAAGCTCCTATTCAGGGACCCAACTCCGGTCTGCAGGTGGGTAGTTCAGTAGCTAGAATGTTGAACTGGGAGTCAAAAAGACCTGAGTTTGAGTCCTGCCTCAGAGACTCACTATTTGTGTGACCTTTTGCAAGCCACTTAATTTGCATGAACTCCAGTTACCTTATGATTTTTTTTTAATGGGAATAATAACAGCATCTACCTTTTAGGGGTTGTTCTGAGGATCAAATGAAGTAGCATATGTACTTTGCAATCCTTTAAGTCCTACTTAAGTGCTAGCAATTTGTTTCCTAATTCTCTTACCCTTTCTATATCTATCTATCTTCTCCATATCTATATCTATCTTGTCTTGTGTTTCATTAGCCTTAGACCAAGGTTTCTTAACTCTGTGTGCATATGTGTGTGATAGACCCCTTTGGCAGTCTGGTAAAGCATTAGAATAATGTTTTTAGATGCACAAAATAAAATTCATAAGGATTATAAAGAAAACCAATTAAACTGAAATACATTTAAACCCCCAAGTTGAATTCCAACCCCCAGGTTAAGAACCCCTGCCTTGGGCCTTGCCAGATGGCTGATTAATCTGATAAACAAATTTACCTGAAGATGTTACTGCCTAGCCATGGTCTCCTGTATTGTACCCTTGTTTAACTTTTTAAATATTTTTATTTAAATATTTTCCATGATTTCCATGATTCTCATGTCCTTTGCCTCCCTCCTCCCAGAGCTGACAAGCTATTCCACTGGGTTATACATGTATTATCACTCAATACCTATTTCTATATTATTCATTTTTGTAATAATCTTGAACAAGAACTCTTAAAGATTCATGTTGAAATTTCTGGCCAATGACAGGTCTTTGGGAGAAAGAGGGAAGAGGCTTCTGAGCTCCTTTCATGTCAAAAAAAAAACAGAGGTAGCCACTTGCCCAGCCTGGCGTCTAACCTCCATTACTAAGAGATGAGAAAGGAGCAGGCACAGACATGGTGACTGGCATATGTGAAGCATTTTCTCCAGCAGAGGGCAGCAAGAGGTGGAAATATGAGCCACTGAGTCTCTGCCTGAGTTTCTAAATTGTACAAGTGCAATGATAGAGAAGAAAAGAAGGGATGGATGGAGGCGAGAGGAGAAACAAAAGGAAGAGCACAGCCTGGTGCTTGCCATTTTGCCACATGCTTCAGAATTCTCCAGAGTTTCTTAGAGCAAGAAGAGTCCTTCTAGCCACTGCCTCCCCACAATTCAGTGTTCCCTGGCCAACATCCCTGGAGACTGGTGTGGAAAGCACGGGGCTATTAATCTAAGCCAATGAGAACCAGCAGACTTAAACCGCTTTGGTTTTCCTTAGTCAGCTGCTGATGCTACATGGAAACTAGAAGAAACGGAAGAGAGTTAAATTCAACCACATCCTAGTTTGAGGTGATTTTTTTTTTGCTTCCACAGCAAATATTCTCTGCATTTCTCCTTCCTTTCAACAACAGACATTTACATGAAAACAGAATTTGGAACACTGGGGTCCCAAGCAAGAACCTGCCACAAGGTATTCTCTGTCATAGATTTCTGATTCCCTAACCACAGGGGAGTAGAACAGTTTCTGTGTTCACACTATCATTCATGCTGCATGGAGTAAGTGGTGACCAGGTCTTTGCCCAAAAAGAAATTGCTTATCACAGTAAACCCAAGTGACATTTCTTGAACACCTGCCATTTGCCAGATATCACTAGTAAAACAAAGACATGGCAGTGACTAGCTCTACCACTCCAAGTAAATCACTTAAACACTCTTAGGCCTCAGTTTCCTCATCTGTAAAATAAGGGAGGTAGAATATGTGTTCTCCAAAGACCTGTCTCATATCTCTATATCATCTCCTTTGACCTCTAAAAACTTAAAATATAGCTGGCAAAATAAACAGACAAGACTCTCATAGAAGACAAAATAATTTTTAGGACAAAGATAGACACAAGATTTTTGTCTGAGTAGCTCCTAAGGTCAACAGTCCATTTGCTGGGAAATCAGCTGAGTTATTCTTCTACTCACATTACATTCTCCTAAAACCAAATATTGTCCCCCTTTTCCCTTTTCATCCCCTTTATCCTCTCATCCTTTCTAATCCAAAGAACTTCGATGTCTGTCAGTTCACATACTCTGAATGGCAGAGTTTTCATGTTTAATGCAAGACAGAAGCAAAAAGTTGGGTGAAGAACTCCCCACTCAATTCATCATGTGATTCAGGATGTTTAAATACATTAATTAATTTAAAAATGATTATCTGATTGGATTCAATGTTCTCCTAGGATTGCAAAGGTGTGCTGGAGCTAGCTCAAGAAAGCTAATGATTTATATTTTCAGTGTGAACTTTACACCTCTGAAATCAACAAACTATAGATCCATTGATTGATTGTTTTGGTGATTTTATAGACTTTAGAAAGTTATGGGGAAATGTAAATAATGTAGATTAAAATTAAATGTATATCACATTCTTTTTCATTTTTTTGAAAGCAAGTAGAAGTTGTTAAACATTTACCAGGTGCCCTATTATAAAGATTTTATCTGCCTAAGGATAATAAAAAGATTTCCCCATCTTTTTCTAGGAAACATACCCTCCTTAAAAAGAGTCATCATGTAATGACAATGGTCATATTTCTTACATGAATAGTTTAGCTGCTGAAAAAAAATAAATACATATTCTGGGCAGGGATTCTAAGTTGTGGGCACAAACTGTTTGTTTTAACTTTGAAAATATTTTTTCAGTATAATTCATTTCCATTTTAATCCTATGGATTGTTATTCTGTGAATATTTCCATAGACTCTGCCAAGTTATGGCACAAAAAAAAATTTAAAAATCCATGACTTAAGATATTTAAAAGTTACCAGTGATATCGATAGAGATTTAAAGCCATTTTCCTTGAACTCATTTCAGGAGAAGTGTGAACCAACAGTGAAAAGATTTGAGACCCTCTTTTATTTTAAATCTCCAGGTATGCTTCTCAAAGTTCCACATCCCTGGGTCTTCTCTAGGAAAACCAAAATCTCTAAGAGAGGATATAAACAAGGACTCAATATTTTTTGTTTTGCTATTGTTTTTTTCCAAGCCTGGGTTAAAGAGAAGCAGTAGTACTCTGCCTCTACTGGGTAATGTCCTACTCCTTAGTGATGTCATACAGGCTACAACCAAAGCTCAGAAAGTTACACTCACTCTCACTCCAAATTCTCACAAATAATAACAATTGAGTGGAGGTCGTGTGTAGTAAAGCAACCAAATAAAACAGAACCCCAAGAACATATTCTGCATCATTCCATACCACTTTACTCCATGCTTATTGTGTGCAATACTCTTTCATCCAAAACAGGAGAAGAAATAAACTATGAAGGATGGGAATACTTTAGAGTGAGGAGAAAGAGATCCCCAGCTATTGCATGAGCAAAGTAATAGTGCCTGGAATCTGGAAGTGAGAGTAGCCCAGTTTGACCAAGAAGAAGAATAAGAGATGAAGTCTGAAAAGGAGTTAGTGTCCAAACTGTAAAGGGTCAATGAGCTTGGGGTGTGTCTCACAAAATGAGTATTTCTAAAGGTTTCTAATACCTATATAAATGGAAGAAAGGTGGGAAGGTACTGAGTCCAAGTGCTTCCATGCTTTTGTATTAATATGCAGAAAGATAAGAAAATCTTGTCAGGTGAGGAAAGAGCAATGGAGTCTGATGCAAAGCTAAGGAAATGGAGATCCCATGTGTAGTGTTTTTTTTTTTTTTTAATGCAAACATTCCTAGAAACAAAAGAAAGAAAAAAGGTAAGTGGGTGAGGTAGGTGCCCAATTGTCTCTAAATAGAAACTGTTCTAGGAGGCATTAGTGCACTTGGTATGAAAGAAAGAGTAGGAGGCTGAGACTTCGCAGGCCTTGGTTTTATAACCTTCATGCTGGTTCATGAAGGGGGTTGAAGGATGGAGACAAAATCCCTTCATTAACATGAGCCAGTTTTCAGTAGCAAACCCAGAAGGCTGCTTTCCATTATAATAATAATAATAATAATAATTACCATTATTATTATTATAAGAGAACAATGGCCATTCACTGTTTGTTTTTTTCTTTCTATTTTTTTAAGGAGGAGGGGGAAGCATTTAAAATGCTACTGCAACAGTAAATATCACACCTCTGGCATATTTGTCCTGGTAGAAAAGAGTGCGATTTAGAATACCTAATTGAAATGTGCTCTAGGAGATAAGACCGGCTGCAGAGGCTGACATTTAAAGGTACCAGACGCCACTAAAGACATGAAATATTGCTGTCGCTGCCTCACAGCCAAAAGCCACTTTCACCAAATGGAGAAAGTCTCCTGCTTTGCCTTCTCTTCTGATCCTTTGCTTCCCTTGAACCCCTATTTCCTAACTTCATTGTGGCATTCCAAGCTACTAGCCCAGGATTAAATTCTTTCCATGTTTCCCTATACATAGTCATGAGTCAGGCCAAGAACTGCCTTCATCCAACTTTCTAAGTCATCACTGGCCAAAGATTTCATGCTGGGAAAGATCTGAAAAGCAACCTTATTATTTTACAGGTGAGGAAACTGAGGCACACAGAGGCTTGTCATGGATAGCCAGGAGCAGATCCCAGGGAATTGAACAGAAGTCTCCTGACTGTAAAATTAATATTCTTTTTATCTTACCAAGCTGCCACATTATTTGAGTTAGTATGAATGGTAACCCCTTCTATCAGTCCTTCTCATCTTGAAATAAGGCTTTTTGTGGAAAGGGATATTTCTGCACTCTTTTCCCCAAGAACACTGTTGATTTGATATACCACTCAACAGTCAGATCCATAGCAAGTCTTTTCAGAGGTTTTAGAGTCAGTAGAAGACCTAGATTAAATGCTACCTCTGTCATTTACTCCCTGCATGACCTTTGGCAAGGCACCTAATCTCCCTTGGTATTGGTTTGTTCATCTATAAAATGAGGGGGTTGAACCGGAAGGCCTTCAAGGTCTAGTTCAAATATGATTCTATGATCTATGAACCTTTCTAGGATCACCTTCCTGGCAGAAAGTAAGTGCTTAATTGATGCATGTTGATTGCTTGACCAATCTGTAGAGGGAGTCAAACTATATCAGGGATTATTTAGCTGTGATTGATAGACCTCCTGATAGATTTGAGAAGGTTCAAAAATTAGAAGGGGGGAAAATATTTAATTTATGCACTTAAAACAAAATTCCGAAGAGTCCATAGACTTTCCCAGACTGCCCATGCATCTGTGATACAAAGTAGGTGAAGAACTTCTGATCTAGATAGACTTTAAGACCCATGCCAGCTCTTAAATCTATAATCCATGTTCATGGATGAGAATTTTACCTCATTATTGTGAGGCCAAAAATGACATGGATTTGAAAACTCTGACCACTACAATAATAGAACTAAAATGTCCAGAAAGAGGGAAATGGTAGACCCCTTCATTCTTTTTCATGGTCAAACTCTAGTATTCATTCATGTTCTATTCTGGATGCTACATTTCAAGAGCTACATTGGAAAATTGGAACATCAAAATTATAGTGCACATTTGTATTGTTATTTGAGGTTTACAAAGTTCTTTTCTAATGGCATATTCATGGGATAGGTAATGCCAGAATTGTTATTCCTATTCTACTGATGATAAAACTAAAGGGGCTTGCCCATGGTCACAAAGCTGGTGAGCTTTTGTATTATAATTTGAACACAATAAAATGAGATAAAATGTATAAAGTACTTAGCATGTAGTAAATACTTTATAAAACTGTTCATTCTCTTTTCTTACTTCCTGAGTACAAATCCAGATCTTTTTCTACTATATAATTCTGAAATCATTCGTAAGAGGTGACCAGGATAGTGAGATCCCTAGAAATTATGCCACATGAGGAACAGTTAAAGGCACTAGGGATGTTTAACACAGAGAAGAGAATATTTAAGGAAGACATGAGGAATTCTTCAATGATTATATAGGAGAGGGATTGAATTTATTCTATATCTCTCCAGAGGGCAAAATCCAAACCAATGAGTACAAGTTACAGGGAAATTTATTTCAGCTCAATAAAAACGAAGACATTTCTAACAATTGCATTGTCCAAAAATGGAATGAGTTGTCTCTTTTGGCAGTAAACTCCCCATTACTGAAACTGTTCAATCAATCAATAAACATTTGTTAATTTCCTCCTATATATTAGACACTGTGCTCACTCCTAGAGATACAGACAGGGAAAAAAAAAAAAATAAAACAGTCCCTGCTCTCAATCTGCTCACAGTCTAATAGGGAGAGACAACATGAAAATAACTATGTATAATCAAGCTATATACAGGATAAATTGTTAACCAACAGAAGGAGGGCACCAGAATTAAGAGGGATTAGGAAAGCTTCCTGACAGAGCCTGGCTAGCCACCTATAAAGAATATTCTCACCCTGCGTAGGAGTTGAAACTAGACATCCTCTGGAATCTTGTTCAATTTTAATCTTTGATTCCTTCTCTTGGGACATGTTATCTGATGGGTGACACTTGATAGATTTAAAATTGTAAACCACAGGCACTATAAAATAGCATATGGGGTAGAGAGCACTGAAAGGAAGATCTGGGTCTAAATCCCATTTCTGAATTTACCATTCATGAGATCATAGACAATTCATTAAACATCTCTTAATCTGTTTCCTCATTTGCAAAATGGAACTGAAAAAAAATACCTCACAAGGTTGTTCTGGAGGCTCACATAAGATATATATATATATGTATATATATATATATATATATATATAATGTTTTACAGACTTGAAATACAAGTTATTCGTATATTCATCTTTGAATATAGATAGTTTTCAGGAAGTGAAACCTCTCTGATCTTCTAAATACCTCCTTTTCACCAGGGTCATCATCATTCTCAGCAGAGAAGTCCAACTAGCTCTGAAACTTGGTAAAACATGGTCATTCTTCATGCTTAAAAAACCCCCAACACCAAACACTTATCTTCCATTTTAGAATCAATATCTTGTTCCACTGCTAGGAGTGTCTCAGGTCATATTTGAACTCAGGACCTCCTATCTCTAGGCTTAACTCTCTAGCCACTGAGCCACCTAGCTGCCCCTGAATCCACTGTCTTGTGACCTCCAACTCTTAGAGTTCCTCTTCCTTTACATTAGAAGTCAGGCAAAATCTTCTACATAAAGTGTTTTCTAATACTCCCCCAACTACTAGTGATGTTCCTTCCAAACTACTTTGTATTCAATTGTTGTTATTGTTGTTCAGTTGTTTTCAGTCATATCCATTCCATTTGGGGTTTTCTTGGCAAAAATACTAAAGTGGTTTGCCATCTCCTTCTCCAGATAATTTTATGGATGGTGAAACTGAGGCAAAGAGGGTTAAGTGACTTTCCCAGAGTCACACAGCTAGGAAGTAATTGAGGCCAGATTCGAATTCAGGAATATGAGTCTTCCTGACTCCAGGTCAGATGCTCTAACCACTGTGCTACTTAGGTGCTTCTGTATTTAACAACTTTGCATATACAGATATCCCTTCCACATTGTGGGGGTTAGGGACACGGTACTCTCACATTCTGGAAAATCCACATAAAACTTTGGCTCTCTCTTTGTACCAAAGAAATCTGATTTTTTTTTTCTTTGATGGGGTGTGTACAGCAAAAGAAATTGTGTATATTTGTAGTAATAAAAGACAAAATGTTGATATTATACAATGCTATACATATATTTTATGCAGCTCTGAGTTTCTAATTTTTTTCTGTATCACCTGCTGGCCTTTGCATACCATCTTCAGCTTCTACAAAGTTGCCCAAAAAATTCCCATTTAATTTCTTATGATATATATCAAAACCACGATGCAGAAAGTTGTGATGTTGAAAAGATATCTATATTTGTATTTATTCACTCAACTTTTATGCCATATATCTTTGTATCTTTGTGGGGTGTATGTCCTTAGAATATAAGTCCTTTTAAGCATAGACTAGTTGATTCTTTATACCTGTATGCCCGGCACTTAGCACAATCCCTGGCACTGTGTAGGTGCTAATAAATATTTGTTTATTGGTGAATTGATTTATGTAATTTCAGAGACTAAAGGCCTCTATATAACCATATTCTGTGGAAATTCCAGCATTCCTAAGACAAAAAGAAAATAAGTTCTATTTTCTATGTCTCATCATATGGAAAAAATAGGAATTAAGTTAGGAAAAGGACCCTTGTTGAAAGTTATCTTACAATTTCCTTTTATAGCAGGATGGTCAGATTTTAGGCAACTCATTCCTAGATATGCTTTATCACCAGCAGGAGTCTTAAGGAAAGGACCTGAGATTCCCATTGGACTCCTCAATCACCCCAGACCTTGGCTTCCAAACATTTGAAACACTCTCTGAATGATTAAACAGGCACCATGGGCACTCTGACCTGCTCCACACTTGTTAATGTCCTATATCTGTGTTGTACAAAGCTCTATGAGTTGGCAGAGGGTCAGCATCATGGGAGAGCAGAAGGGGAGCCCAGTCCTGGGAGAATGGGAAAGTGAACACAAAGGTTATGCTTCCTGTGTCTCCTACAATGGTTTAATTAGAAAGTGATGCTGTTTGTTAAATAAACACAGATTCATTGTTAAATGGATGGATCTGCTTGGCCAGGGAAGAAAATGACTATATTGCAGAGCAGAATGTAATAAATCACTTGGAATGTCTTCACTGGTTGGGTTGAATAGAGTACTACCTAATAGTATCCTAAGTCATCAAGTCAATTCTATTTTTTGCTAAACTCTTTATGAAAAATATCCCATTGTCCTCTACAAGGGAGTATAGTGCCCAAGAGTCTAATGTTTTACTAGATCAGGGCCATTTTTTTTCTTTTACCTATATCAGGCCCAGATATTTCTGATTAGAGTAAAAAAGAAACCTGCCTATAATAAGAGAGAGAAAAAAATTCTCAGTTGTCTTCACAAGGGGACAGCATGTAACTTTCCATCTATCCTAAATCCATTCACCACCTCCCAATTTGTTGGCATTTCATCAAATAAAAGAGCTAGAGGTCACCTATTTATCCCACTGTTTTCAGTCAGAACAACATAGAAGCCATACCAGGAAGAACCTAGGTATATCCACCATGCCAAGTTTCCAACAGATACCTAAATTTGATTTTCTATTTAAAGGATTGGCCTGCTTTTTTACCCCATAGAAAAGGTATGAAGATCTTTTCTTTTTTATTTTTTCTCATATTCATTGACACCTCAATGCCTTTGATCATGCTATTTCTCCACCAATAATATATATATATATATATATATATATATATACACACACACACACACATATATGGGCTTTTGCTGTCCCCTAAATGTTTTATGTGTGCTAGCCTTATAGCCACAAAGAGATTATAATCTCCTTGAGGATAGATATTAGGTCTTCCTCTTTCTTGTATCTTCTTCATACACTTGTACATTGCTAGGCACTTGACAGTGTGACATAATAGGAAAAAAAATTGGCTGAGTCTCAATACCTGGTTTCAAGTATTTTTTTCTTCTGATTTTCTTCAGATCAGGAATTTTATTTTGACAAAGTCACTTAACCACTGGATTCTTCTTCCTCATTTGCAAAACAGGAATAAAAATATTCTCACTATCTGTCTTCAGGGTTACTGTAAATTAAGCACTTCATAACTAAAAAGTGTCATATAAATGAGAAATAGGATGACCAACATAAGGTTCAACAAGTAATGATTCATTTCTTTTCCAATCAGACTCATTCATTTTAGGAATCTTTGCCTACATTAATTATCCCTGTAACTTAGGGTATCTAAGTGCAAAAAACAAAGACTAGAGGAAAGGTATTACGGCATTTAAAGATATTTTCCCTTACATAACAGAAGTGAATTAGGACAATTTTCACTAGAGTAAAAGCAGTATGGGAAGAAGGGCCTGACACAAGCAATAATGTGGGCCAAAGGTTTCTAGATCTAAATTGTTTCTTCAGTTATACAAAATCCATATCTAAGGTAATTTGCATGGCCTCAGTGCTAGAAGCCAGGGATATGATGGGAGTTGAAAGGAATTTTCTTTCTCCAACCAAATAGCAGGGACAATTGAAGGAATTCCAGCAGGGGAGAAAAAAAGCTGTTCAAAAGACAGTCTTGACCTCTCGGTTTTGTTGGTCACCTACATGCAATTGTGGGTCTGACTCACAAAAGAGTTGGATTAGTTTTGAGACTATGAGTTAGAAGTATAAAGAAGAGGAATCATTCCTAAGAGAAAAGAGGGGAGTTGAAATTCAATGGAGAACAGATGTCAGAAACTCACAAGACAACCAGCAGATGGCAGCATCGTGGAGAAAATGGTCCTGCAGATGCTAGCAGCCTGGTCAAATTCATCAAAGACAACCCAGCAAATGAACAGATCACAAGACGGTTGTTGACACAAATAACTCTATAAAGATGTAGCAAACAGCAGCTTCGGACATAGAGGACACTTATAGCCAATATATGACCCCAGGACCATGAGTTACTCAGGCTTGACATATTTCTTCTATTTTTCATGTTTCTTTCAGGTACTTCTATCAGGAATATAAGTCTTTAGGAGAGTATGACTTCTCATAAATGATGAAATATTCCTTGTTATTTATCTTTCTATACTTTAATTCATGTTTTTGTTATAAAATAATGTATCTTCTGAGGAAGTAGAGAGAGAAAGAGAAAGAGAAAATGAGAGGGAAGGAGGGAAGGGAGGGAGAAAACCTATATCAAAGGTTCATAATATTTTTGTGTCCTGGACCCCTTTGACAGTCTAATGAAGCCTATGAACCCCTTCAAAGAATAATTGTTTGTAAATGCATTAAAAGTACACAAGATTGCAAAGGAAACTAATTTTTTGCAAGTTATCAAAAAAATTGACCATTAGTGATTCTGTGAGTTAAAAATCCCTCCATATATTCTGATTAATATATCCTAAGGAAACTTACTGTCTCCATTGCCTTTAGTCCTGTCTCCATTCTCCCATGTATTTTCCCCTTCCAATTGTCATACCACACATTAGACAGAGTAAAATGGAAAGAAGGAATGAGGTGTAGTGTGTTACTTTTTAATACAAACTCACATGAAACACATTTATAACCTGTCAGCATTTTGACTACAATATATGGTCCATGCATCCAAAACTGGGAAAAATCCAAATTCTGCCGACAGCTTACTTAGTTCTAAGGAGTATAGACTTTATATGTTTGTTTGTTTTTTTCTGTAATAGCAACAACCTTAATAGATCGTATTCAAAGACACATTTTTAAGAAGTCCCAACTGTTAAAGCATCTATAGTTTTATTCATTCACATTTTTTCTTTGAGAATATCAACAGGGCAAAATATAAGTATGAAATTCAAGGGGTAAAATGGAAAACATTTCATGTATAGCCTGCCTGAATCTAATGCTCTCTTACCTCCATACCCATAGCTAAACTCCATCTCTTTCTTTCTCTCTCTCCCCCATGCTATTGCATAGACTCTCTACTTTGTCTAGAATATACTCTATATCTAGGGCAGCTAGGTGGCTCACTGGATTAATAACCAGGCCTACAGATAGGAGGCCCTGGGTTCAAATCAAACCTCAGATACTTCCTAGTTGTGTGATCCTGGGCAAGTCACTTAACCCCCATTGCCTAGCCCTTACCACTCTTCTGCCTTAGAACCAATACACAGTATTGATTCTAAGACAAAAGGTAAGGGTTTAAAAAAAAAAGAACATATTCTGTCCTTACTTCTACCTCTCACAATCTTCATTTCCCTTCAAGTTTCAATTTAGGTGCCACCTCCTATATGAAAATTTTCTCTAATTCCTTTGACCATTACTACTTTTTCCATCCTCAAATTATCTTGTGAAGGCTGAAGCATAGTGCCGTGCATATAGAAGGTTCTTAGTGTTTTGAATAGAACCAATGAGGAAAATGAATGCCTGAAGTAATTTTATAAATGCTAGGGTGATGAGGAAAACACTTTACACCTCTTTATTTTGTTTATTAAGATTCATTCTATACTTTCTAGGAGATAGGTTTACAAGATTAAACAGAATACAATATAGGGTAATTAGGGATAAAAACAGAAGGAGCATCTAAAGAGAACTATTTAGTTCTAGTTTCCTGACAGCTAAGACAAAAAAGGAAACCATTGGGTTATGGATTTTTCATTTTATGGCAAAAAAAAAAGTGAAAAAAATCTGTCTGTGAAAGCAAACTTTTTCCTGGAACTAAAAACTTCAGTAGTAATTGATCATTTAAGTGTTTGTATAAGGGACAATGGGTAACAGGGTGAACTATAACTGTTATTTCTCAAAAGATAAAGGAAGACCATCCCAAAAGTTAACTTATATACTGCATCAATCTGACAGATGTTTTAAAATTTGATTCCCTGTGTTTTTAAAAATGTTTCATTAAATTAAAGTTCCCAGGTATCTCCCTCCTTCCCTCCTCTTCCCACATTAGAGAAGTTGTCATTTGACAAATATATAGAGACAGAGACATATATAAATATGTGTGTGCAGATATTCTACTTACCAGTTCTTCCTCTGGAGGTAGATATTCACAGTTAATCTTCGGACAATATTTCTGTTACTGTATATAATTTATCTTGATTCTCTTCATTTCCTTTTTCATAATTTCATCTAGGTCCTTCCATTTTTTTAATTAACCTGCTTATCATTTCTTACCTTATAGTAGTTTAATCACAATCATATGCCACAACTTGTTCAGCCATTCCCCAATTAATGGGTATTCCCTCAAATTCTGATTCTTTTCCACCACCAAAAGAGCTGCTCTAAATATTTTCAAACAAATAGGTTCTTTTCCTTTTTTTCCCCAATCACCTTGAGAAACAGACCAAACAGTGGCATGGTGGGTCAAAAGGTATACATTCCAACAATGGTGTATTTGTGAGTATGACAGAATTTCTTTTTTTTTTTTAATTCTTACTTTCTGTCTTAGTAACATCTCTAAGAAAGACAGTTATTAATGCAGACCTGGCTCCTACTCCAGACCTGGCTCCCAATCCTCTCTGCTACAGAGCTGCCCCTAATATGATGCAATTTCAAAGCTAGAAGAGACCTTATCTGCCAACTGGTTCAATCCACATTAAAAAAGAAACTCCCATCACATATATTTAACAAGAGGTCATCCAGGCTTTACTTAAAGACTGTAGCTTCCAAGAGCAGCTGGGTAGCTCAGTGAATTGAGAGCCAGGCCTAGAGACAGTAGGTCCTAGGTTTAAATCTGACCTCAGATACTTAACAGCTGTGTGATCCTGGGCAAGTCACTTAACCCCCATTACCTAGCCCTTGCCACTCTTCTGACTTGGAGTCAATACACAGTAAGGGTTTAAGGGGAAAAAAAAAAGACTGTTGCTTCCTGAATTAACATAGAAGCTCAAATTAGAAAGGGTTTTTTTTCCCCTGACATTCTTCCTAAATCTGACTCTTTGTATATTCTGCTTATTATTTATTTATATTATTTATTTTATTTAATTGATTAATTTAGAGAATTTTTCCAGGATTGCAAAAATCATGGCCTTTCCCAAGCCTCCTCCCATAGCCAAAGCACAATTCCACTGGGTTTTACATGTGTCATTGGTCAAGACCTATTTCCATATTATTGATATTTGCACTAGGGTGTTCATTTAGGGTTTATAACCCCAATCATATCCCCATCGACCCATGTGATCAAGCAGTTGTTTTTCTTCTGTGTTTCTACTCCCACAGTTCTTCCTCTGGATGTGAATAGTGTTCTTTCTCATAAATCCCTCAGAATTGTCCTGGATTGTTGCATTACTGCTAGTAGAAAAGTCCATTCATTACATTTGATTGTACCACAATGTATCGGTCTTTGTGTATATTGTTCTCCTGGTTCTGCTCCTCTCACTCTGCATCAGTTCCTGGAGGTTGTTCCAGTTCACATGGAATCCCTCCACTTCATTATTCCTTTGAGCACAATAGTATTCCATCACCAACAGATACCACAATTTGTTCAAACATTCCCCAATTGAAGGGCATCCCCTCATTTTCCAATTTTTGGCCACCACAAAGAGTGCAGCTATGAATATTATTGTGCAAGTCTTTTTCCTTACTATCTCTTTGGGGTACAAACCCAGCAGTGCTATGGCTGGATCAAAGGGCAGACAGTCTTTTAGCGCCCTTTGGGCATAGTTCCAAATTGCCCTCCAGAATGGTTGGATCAGTTCACAATTCCACCAGCAATGCATTAATGTTCCGACTTTGCCACATTTCCTCCAGCTTTCATTACTTTCCATTACTGTCATGTTGGCCAATCTGCTAGGTGTGAGGTGATACCTCAGAGTTGTTTTGATTTGCATTTCTCCAATTATAAGAGATTTAGAACACTTTTTCATGTGCTTATTATTTATAATTATAACTGCTAGCACTAAATAGAATGTCTATTCTTCTTTCAGGTGACCCATTAAATGAAGACATCACAGCCCCTCCAAGGCTTCTCTTTTCTGTGCTAAGAAGTAGCTTAGTTCCTTCAACAAAACCTCTAAGGTTCTTCATTCTGCCCTCCTCTGGATATACCCTACTTTATCAATAACCTTTAAAAAAAACTCTTGCCTTCTGTCTTAGAATGGATACTTGTTATCAATTACAAGGCAGAAAAGTGGTAAGGGTTAGGAAGTTAGAGTTAAATGACTTGCCCAAGGTCACACAGCTAGGGTGTCTGAGGCCAAACTTGAGCCCATGACCTCTCATCTCTAGGGCTGGATCTCAATCCACTGAGCCACCTAGCTGCCCCCTATCAAGGACCTTTCTAAAATATGGTACCCAGTACTGAAGCCAAAACTCCATATGGAGAGCTGACCAGGGCAGCATACAGCAAAATGTTTACTTCCCTGTTCCTATAAGCTTCTCTTAATGCAATGCAATACTACATTTGGTTTTTGGACAGTCATATCCCACCACTGACCCATATTGAGTTGGCAATCAACTAAAATCCTCAGACCTTTCTTCAGATCAATTCTCTGTCAAGACAGTCAGTATGATAATAAACCATGACCAAGTAAAGATATGGGGGGGGGGGCAGTAGCAGAAATAATTGGATGAGATCTAAAAGCACATTAATCTCAAGCAATATGATATCAGGAAAGAAAAATCTTTTAGAACCTAGAGGGGGAGGACTTAGAGAGAACAAGGATTTATATAGCAACTACTAGGAGTCAGGCATTGTCCTGAGTACTTTACAAATGAATCATTTCATCTTCTCAACAACCCTACAAGATAGGTACTGTAATTTTCTTTATTTTATAGTTGAGGAAATTAAGGCAAAGGGAGATTACATGACTTATTCAAGGTCATAGAACTACTAAGTGTCTGAGGAAAGATTCAAATGCAGGTCTTCTTGTGTCCAAGCCCAACACTTAATCTATACCTAGTACCACCTAGCAGTTTAATTAGGTACCACATAATGGCAGGGGTGGGGGGTGGGGGGTGCAGGGGGAAATGTGCTGAAAATTTTAGAACCAAGGCTGAAAAAATATGCATACCCCTCCCTTATTTATGCTAAAGGAAGTTGACATAGGTATGATAAGGAAGTTGATATATATAAACCTAACTACAATTACCTATAATCCAGTTATTAATTTGATATCAGTTTTCCACACAGATTCTAAATAAATTTGCTCCAATTGCATTAGCACACTCTCTCTCCCTGGACCCTGTATCTTTCTCCCTTTCCTGACTCTAAATCTGTCCCTTCTCCTTTCTTTCTTCCCTTCTTTCATACATACACATACATTTTTATATATTAATATATACATATATACCCATATTAGTCCTTTTGTTGGCACCTATAACATCGAAATCTTACTCTTAGCTCCTCTATTCCCTCAGGCTCACTAGGGGATCCCAACTAGGCAGGGTAGGTAGTTAGCTAATATGGTTAAAGCAATCCAGGTAAGACCCCCCTCTTCACACAGCCTATCATTTACCTATTTGTAGTTAGAGTGGAGGATTCCAGTCCTGAGGGAACCTGAATGCTACACAATTGGCAGCTTTCCATTTAAAAAAGGAAGGCCAGAGATCTTCACACTAAAGAGTTCCAATTTTACATTTCAACATCAACAAAATTTAACATCTGTCCATCTCACTCAACTACATTATTCATCCTGCTTGAAGAAAAATATACCACCTTTCAAATCTGCAATAATAAAAGAATGATTACAGCTATAACTGAGCCTGGCATGCTTCCTTCTTCCATGTCATCAAGCTTTCTCTCTCTTTCTTGCATTCTCTTACAAAGATCACCACCATTCCATGGTTAGCTAGCCCTCTGTGAGAGTTCATTTCCTATCTATCTTGATGTATGTTAGCTTTATCAACCTTTACAATAGTTCTAAATGACCTATGAAAGAGGAAATAAAGGATCATTCTCCTTAAGATATGAAAAAACTATGGATCACAGAGATAAACTATTTCATTCAAGAGGTAAAACTGATGGTATTGGGAAGAGAATTTATGGCAATCAATAGATAGATAGGATAGATAGGTAGACAAATAAGATTGATGAGTAGATAGATGATTTAAAAGATTAGATAGATAGATGTATATACACTTATATGTTAATAAACCTAACTTGTAAAATGCCAGGTTTTTTAATTAAATATTTCAAAATCTCTCATAAAAATATAAAGAGAGAGAGAATATCATATTCTGTCACATGGACAATAAATTTTAGTGTCATGAAAATGACTTTGCTATATGGAAACACTCTGAGTTTTCCTTACTTTGCCAGTTGTTTGATTGGAAAGCTATAAATAGAGATAGCCACATAGGAGAAGTTAATGATCATAGGACTACAGATTTAGAGAGGTGTAAGGATAGGGGCCCATTCCTACCCCAATTCATCACAAAATGCCCACAATCTCAGCTGAATCAATCACTAGTAATCTAGGAAGATTTGTTTAAAGGTTACCAAATTCAACCTCTTCATTTAAGAAAAAAACTGAGGTCCAGAAAGTTTAACTGATTTTTCCTTAGGTTTTGTTCAGTTGTTTTTCAATTGTATCCAACTCTTCATGACCATTGCAGGTTCTCTGACAAAGATACTAGAGTAGTTTGCCATTTCCTTCTCCAGCTCATTTTTCAGATGAAGAAACTAAAGAAAATAGGGTTCAGTGACTTGCCCAGGGTCACACAGCTAGTGTCTTAGGCCAGACTTGAACTCTGGTCTTTCTGATTCCAGGACAGGCTCTCTATCCATTGTCCCCCAGCTGCCATCTTTAGATTTCGGTGGTAATAAGTAGCAGTTTCAAGATATGAACCTAAGTCCTCTGACTCTAAAACCAGTCAGTATTCTTCCCACTACACAGTTTTGACTCAAAGATTAGAGAATATTGAAGTGTGTTTATTTGTATCTGTATGTGTGAGTACATGCAAGTGTGTATTATACATGGATATAGATATAGATATGAACAGATAGGTGTTAGAGCTATTAAAGGAGCCAGGAAACTATGGATCGTGTGCCAAATCCAGCATGTCATGACAGCTAAAATTAATTTCTACATTTTAATATAAAGTTCTATTGTATTATAAAACGTAAAAAACAACTCTTAGCTCACATTCTTTACAAAAAGAGGAGGCAGACAGTTTCACCCTTTGGTCACAGTTTGCTAATCCGTGGATTAGTGGATGGCTAGGTGGTGGAAAGGATGATGAACCCTCCTTTGCAAAAGTTCTATTTTAGAGAAAAAAGTTGAAAAGTATTTCTCCAGCTATTGCTTATTATATTATGAAGGCATATAAAGAGAACATCATCTTTTGAGTAAAGGATTGAATTGGATAATTTCCTAGTTCCTTCAAAAACTGTTAATATTAGGATTCTTTCTGAACTTTGAAAACTGGGCCACAGTTTCTAGAATGCAAACTCCTTGGCTTTGCTATGCCCCCGACTTCTATACAGTAGAGCCTTGTGGGTAAAGAAAAATACTAATTGAAGTTGATGGCTTGACACATCTGAGATGTCCACAAGCATAGACCTCGTTTACCAGGGCTGACAGCTAGAATGCTAGAGTTTTCCAGGATTAACCTTAGTGAAGCCTTTTTTTGTTGTTGTTGTTGTTGTTGAAGAATCATATGAATGTTATAAGAAGTTTACAAAGCAAAAGAATCAATTCTGGGTCTTCTGACCTTTTAGTCGCCTTTAACAGCCTGAGTTTATAGTAAGACAGGACATAGCTGGGTTACAGGAGTTAATTAGGGACTTGAACCAGAGCTCACGTTTAAGGGTTTACTCTGCAGTTGTAGAGAGTTTTCATTTGGGAAAGCAGAGACTTCTCACACTCACCCACAAGTAACTGTTCATTCAGTGCTGCTTCAATTGGTCACGATTATTGAGCCTAGTAGGTTAAACATCTCTCTCCTCTTCTTTCTTTATAAGTAACTCCTCCCCTCCTCCATGCCAATTGCCCAACGAAATCATCCATTAATTAGAAGAAGGTACCAGCATACTCACAAAATTAGCAGTTTCTATGCATCCCTTAAATGTGAACATTTCAAAGAAAATTAAAGTTGGTCATTCCCTAGTTATTTATACTTCTTACCACCCACCTACCTTTTGGGCAATCTGTTCCCAGCTGGGTCCAGCCCTCATTTTCCTACACTCATCCTCCTCTATCTCTGTTTCTTTCTTTCTTTAAAAAAATTGTGTGTGTTTTTTGTTGTTATTTTCCACTAAATCACATCGGGTGTCCCAACACCCCCACACACATACTCCCTTCTTAGTAAACTGAATAAGCCATCAGCTGTGATACAACGAATAAGGGGGTTTACTTGGACCCCAAGTGTAAGAATAAAATTAAATGGCAGAGGGAGGAAGGGGGAGGAAAGAAGAAAGCGGGGGAAAGGGTGGTAGAAGGGAAAGATATACAGGGAATCTGTAAACATGCCTTGTGACTAGCCAGCCGTCCTGCAAGGTCCCTGGACTCCCTGAAGCCAGAGTTCTAGTACCATGAAATGACAAATTCAGGCTTCAGCCTCATCCTCTAAGAGAGAGCACTGCCATGAAATCTCTCATGGATGAATTATTATGCTGGGTTACTGCTGAGGGGAGTCTATGTCTTAGAATGATAAGCCAGGAGTAGAAATGGGATAACCCTTCCTAAGGAACAATATCTTCTTGATATCTCAAGAAGGTTTCCTCGATTCCCGGCTACCCCCCACACCTCTATCCACCATCAAACCTCACCTCACAGTGGGGCAGGACAGAAAAAGATCAATTTGGAATAGCGCTGATGGGAATGCCTACCTCATTTCTTCAGGTCTCAAGAACTCCCAAGAGCAGCTGAGCCAGGTGTATTTGTGTTAATGGGGGACTAGCCAATGAGAGCCTGGTTTTTTACAATCATGTGTAGTCTGCCTTGCTTAATGCTGTGCCTCCATGGACTGAAATAGGCACAGGTATTCCATGACAATTTCTTTACCACTTACAGTATGGCAAACACTGGCCTTTTTGACCGACTGGAGAGCAAACTAGGAGTGCTCATGAAAACTGTGCTCTAACTGGCCATTGCTTCATTATATTTGCAAAATAAAAACAAACTCTAAGGAAATAGATATAGATAGGTAGACAGACAGACAGACAGACAGATAGATAGATAGATAAAAGAACCCTATGGAAATAGAAATCTCCAAACCAAATATACTTGGTTTATAGATCCAAATAAAGTTCATCTAACCTCCTCATTAGACATATAAAGAAAAGGGGGACAAAAACGTTGATACTTGTCCAAGGTAACACAACCAGCTAATAGTAAAGATCAGTCCAATATTCTTTCCACTATGCCTCTCAGATAATTATAATATAGGGCCTGCTATGTACCATGAACTGCACTACACACTATACAAATATTATTTCATCTGATCCTCATAACAACCCTGGGATATGGGTACAATTATAACCCCTATTTTACAGATGAGGAAACTTAGGCAGACAAAAGTTGGGTTACTTGCCTACAGTCCCACAACTAGTAAGTATTTAAGGCTGGTTTTAAATTGTGAGTCAGTATTGAATTATGATTTGAACCCAGGTCTTTCCGACTTCAGGCTTCTCATTCTATCTACTTAGCCACCTAACTGCCAAGAAGTCAAGTACAGTGGGAAGGGTACTATATAAGGTATCAGAAGATCTAGATTCAAATCCAACCTCTGATACTAACTTTTATATGACTTTGGGCAAGCAATTTAAGCCACCTAGACCTGAGACTCTTCTTCCAAAAGTTGTGAGTACATTGGTTTCAGTCTAAGTCAACAATTATTAACTTTGAGTCTGATTTTTTAATATTTTGATATATGTTTCAATATAATTATTTTCCTTTATAGTCCTTTGTATTTTATTTTATGTATTTGAAAACATTATTCTATAGAATATCATTGTACCATAGGTAATGGTGAGCAGGTTAATTCCCAAAAAACATGGAAAGACCTACATGAAATTACGAAAAAGCAAAATGAATGGTACCAGGAGGACATTATAAAGAGCTACAGAATTAATGTTTGAAGAATAACTAGTGATTATCCACCTCCAGAGAAAGAACTGATAAGTAGAAAGATGAAAGACATAATGTGTATGTGTATGTGTGAAATTATGCCTTCTCTAGGATGGGGATGGGGAGCAGAGAGAGAAGGAAATAACTGGGAATTTTAATGTAACCAACAAAAAAAATTATTAATTTAAAAAATTATTTTGAAAAGGGCTCCCCAGGCTTCACCAGCCTTCTCTGCCAAAAAAGGTAAAGAACCCTTCATCTAAACTGCTGACCCTGTGATCCAGCACCAGATTAATCTTCCTAATGCACAAAATTGTTCATGCAATGTTATTTGCCTGTAGCAAATAAAGACCCAACACCACCAGAACCTGTCATTCAAGGCCCTTTATAGACTGATTCCATCTCTCCTTTCCAAACTCAACTCACATTATTTCTCTACACATAATCCCCGCTGTAGGACTTCACTTTTCCTTATCCCTTGAATGGCTCAATGCTCATTTACTCCTCTCTTTCTTTTTTAAATTATACCTATCCATCAAACATCAGATCATATGCTACTTTCTCCATAAAGCCTTCCTTGTCAGAAGGGATTCTTATAAATTTAGGACTAGATCTACATGTAATTAGGGAAAACATAATTTTTAAAAAGAAAGAAAAATAAAAGTAAATAAAAACTAAATTTAGGACTGGAAAAGACATCTAGTTCAGCCCCCTCGTTTTATAAATGAGGAACTAGAGACCCAAGCTCACAAAGATATTACATTGCAGAGCCAGGATTTCAATCTGGACCCTCTGACTTCAAATCTAATACTTTTCTCACTGTACCACTAAGAACAATAAAAACTCATATATTGTGCTTTATGGTTTATAATGTACTTCCTTTATGACATCCCTGTGAGGCAGGAAGGGCAGAAAATATTATCCCCACTTCACAGTTATGAAAATTGAGACTCAGAATGGTGATTTTTTCCAAGATCAAGTGGCTAGTACATTGTAAAGAGCAAATTGGAACCCAGAGATTCTAGTCCAAATGTAGTAGTCTTCTGCTCTACCCTCTTGACTTTGCAAATACCTCCAGTTCTTTTGTGAATTTGCTGATGGTGTTATTGTTTAGGTCTTCCTAACACCATGGACCACAGAACTCCAATATTGTCCAAGGAGTTTTCTTGGCCAAGATACCTGAACGGTTTGCCATTTCCTCCTTCAGTGGATTAAGGCAGACTTGCCCAGGGTCACAGAGCTGGTAAATGTCTAATGTTGGATCTGAACTCAGGTCTTCTAGAATCCAGGCCTTCTATTCACTGAGCCACCTGTCTGCTCATGCATTTATCATGTTCTAAATGTAATAAAGACATTTGTTTAAAGAAGAAGTGTGCAGGAGTAGAGTTTAAAGGAAGAAAAAACCAACCAAGCTAGGGTGATTAGGAAGGACTTCACAGAAGATATGCAACTTGATCTAGGCCTTAAAAGATGGGTGGAAATTGAACATTAGGGATCACAAAGTAGTGGAAAGAACCCCGTATTTGGATTCAGGAACCTGGGAACATTTTTCACCTCTGCCACCTGTAGCCACATGACCTTGGATAACTCATCTCCTTTGCCCAGGGTCTTGATTCTCTCCTCTAGGAAATGAAAGGATGGAAATAAATGGACTCAAGGGACCCTTATATCTCTGACACTGGTAGCCCATGTCTTTGGTGTAGTGTACTGGGATGTGGCAGGAACAGAGGCAAAGAAGCAGTAATGCTTCTGGAATAGCTTAGTCTGGATGCAACAAAGAATTTGTAAAAATATATAGTATTTTACAATAGTAGTTGGAAAAGTATACAGAGATCAGACTCAAGGATCTCTAGGGCTAAGGTAAAGAGTTTGGACTTAATCCTATTTTAATCTGAAATCTTGACTTCATTTAAATAGCAAAAGGAACAAGCACTAACTTTTTTTCTTTAAAGTGACATTTATATAATGCTTTCATGTATTTTATATATAGTGTCTCAGCAGAATATCACAAGCCTGTGACCTAAGTGTTATAGGTACTATCATCTCCATTTTAGAAATTAAGAATCTGAGATTCAGAAATAGGGAATAAGTTGCTCATGGCCACATGGCTAATAATTGTTAAAGGGAAGATATGAACCCAGGTTATGAATTCAGAGTGCAGAATCCTATTCACTGTACCATTCATTATTGTTCGGAAATTTTTCTGTCATATCCAACTCATGACCCCATTTGGGGTTTTCTTGACAAAAAATACAGGAACAGTTTGCCATTTCCTTCTCCAGCTTATTTTACAATTGAGGAAACTGAGGCAAACCAGGTTAAGTGACTTGCTGGGGCATGCAGGTAATAAGTATCTGAGCCTGGATTTGAACTCTCAGAGTCCTCCTTTCTCCACTGCACCACTTAGCTGCCTGATATGCTTCTTCCCACCACACTGCATTGCTTTTCGATTCTTGATAGCCTTGCATTTCTATTCTTCATTTTGACTTAGAACACAAGTATATACTGCAGGAGGGACCTATCAAATGTGCCACCACAAATATCAACTGCCAGTCAACTGGCCCTGATGAGTAGGTAAGTCCTAGCAGCAACCCTCATCCAATGGCCCCATTTCCAGCTCAGCTCCTAAAGCCATTAAGCATTGCCTGTGGATTTGGAAACTGCCTCTGAAGGTAAGCACAGCTACTGAAGACCCAGAAAAGAAAGTTCTTGCTTTCAGAATCCTTGGCACCATCAAACAGTTTGACATCAAAAACTGAAATAATAGAAATAGTACTAAAAAAGATTCTTTCCCATCTATTTTACAGCTGGGTCTTTTCCACCTGACTTAAGGCTAAACCCTTACTGTGTGTTATCTCCCCCCATTAGAATTTAGGCTCCTTGAGAGCAGGAACTGTCTTGCTTTTTGGTTTTCCCCAGCATTTCCCAAAGTGCTTTACATATAATGTTGTCTTGATGATTTATTTTCCATTCATTTATTCATTCATTCATGTTTATAGAATCAATAATAACAATAATGTCTCACATTCATCTAGAATCTTATAGGAAAAAAAATACTTTCTTCCCCAAAAGGTGAGGAGAGCACATCTTATTGAATTCCTATTTCACAGATGAAGAAACTAAGAGAAAATGAGTCATATGCCCAGCTCCCCACAGATAAGAATTAGTAGAATCTAGATTGGAACCCAGATCTTCAATGGAACTCCAGATCCAATGCTCTTAACAGACACTAAGAAACCCTCTTATTATATCTGTTCATTCTAGTTCTATCAGGCTTCCATTTCCATTCATTCCCTCCCTCTTCTTTCTAAGTCCTCCAAGAAAAGAGCACTACATCAATAACACCCAGGGCTAAATTACATTTAGAGCAATGCCAATAAATCAACACCTGCAACTTAAAAGCTGAAGGAGATATACCAAAGGAAATGAGTTTAAGAAACACATGGGGCTCCTATTAAAGACAATGAAAGCCCAGCCACAAGGATAGACGGGTGCTAAAATTCCAAGTATGAAAAACCTACTCCAAGAGGTTGGAGCAAAGCTTTTGCTCCCTCGACAATTCCAAGTGTGACTGTTCTTCATCCAGCTTATTCTCCAACTCCATCGTATTCCAACCCCATACCTTCTACTGCTTAGATCTCTAAACGTTAAAGGGGATCAGGATACACCCTGAGTTAAGTACAGAGTTCTATGCTGTTTTTATTCTTGAACTGTGAAGGGCCATGCCCTATGAAATGGATTAGGGAAGTGGGGACATTTTAGCTAATGGAAAAGAAGATTTAGGAAACCATAACAGCTGCCTTTATATATCTAATGGGTTGTCCTATGAAAAAAGTGCAAAGGGAAGAATTGGGAGCAATGGATGAAAGAGTTGTAATGTCAGGTTTCAGTTTGATATGAAAAAAACTTGATGATGATGATGATGGTTGTGATGGTAATGGTGAAGTTGATGATGATGTAGAATCTGTACTTTTTTCTGACACGGAAACTCCTTTCACTGATGTAAATCATAAGCTTGCCTTTAATTTATAGAATTAGAAAGTTGCTTTGTTAAATGACTTAGCCAAAGTCACACAGCTAATATATATCTGAGACAAGATTTGAACTCAAGTCTTCTTGACTCCTCTATCCACTACTCTATACTATCTTCTCTAATGATTATAGTGGTCCAAAAATGGAATGAACTGCCTCAGTCAAATAGTGATTTCTGCATCATTAGAAGGCTTCAAGTAGAAATGAGAATATGCCTGCTTGCAAGCAAGATTCATGGTCTGAGTAAGGAGCTCATAGATTCATAGTTTTACTGCTACAAGGAATCACTGAATTCTCTCCATCATTTTATGGATGAGGAAAGAGGGGCCCAGGAAGGTTAAATAATCTTTCAAGTCATATATCTGGGATAGCAAGCTGTATAGTCAAGGCAAGTTGCAGCCTCAGTCTTTCCTGATTTCAAGTCCTTAGGCTCTATCCATGACAACATATTGACTCTTTCACTAAATGAACTTCAGATATGTGTGTATATGTATATCCTTTCTAACTTGAGAGTCTCTGATTCCAGGGAACTACTACAAAGAGTCAGAATTGTTTTTCAAAGTATGTGGATCAGTTATATATGGATAATTCAAACACATTCCCTTAGCCAACTCCTTTCATGACCAAGTATGCTATTTACAAGACTAAGGTTAGAGGTCTGGTCTATGGTCATGAAAGAGATCTCTTTATTTAAACCATTTTGTCCTTGTAGGGTTCAAACACACAGCTTCATCCTCAATCTTTCACAGTGTGCTTTATATTCTCATGGGGAAATAGGTAAGCATTGGAGCAGCTAGGTTGCATAATGGTTAGAGTACTGGGTTTGAAATCAGAAAGGCTCATCTTTGTGAATTCAAATCTGGTCTCAAATAATTACTAGCTATTTCACCTTGAACAAGTCACTGAGCCCTATTTGCCTCAGTTTCTTCATCTGTAAAATCAGTTGAAGGAGGAAATGGTAAACCACTCCAATATCCCTACCAAAAAAAAATTCCAAATGGGGTCACAAAGCATTGGCCTGAAAAATGCCTAAACATCAGACAAGAATTAGAGAGCAAGAAAAATAATCTTAGTGAAAGCCTCTCTTCCTAAAGCAGAATGGAAAAAGGAAATGAAAATTGACAAAAGAACAGGTTGTCTCTTGGACAGATGAGTTAACTAGCCTCAGAACCCCTTTTCTCATTTATTTTCTTCCCAGGATAAAAATAATATGGTTTTAATCTATAAAAACAGAGATAATGTCACACAACTCCTACTGACAAAACTATCTTCCTTCTTATCATGGGTTTATAGGATCATAGACTTCAAGCTAGACAAGAACTTTGGGTAACTTTGACTCCAATCTCTTCCTTTTGTAGATAAGGAAGCAAGTCAAGCAAAGATCATGCATCTAGTCAGTGGCTGAGGCAGAATTTGAATCTAGGTCTTCCTGACTCCAAAGCCAGCTCTCTACCAATGTATATTTTCTACCCTTCCTCCTTCCCTCCCTCTATCACTGAGACATCATGAGGATATGAAAATACAGAGGGTAACAATAGCATAATCAATTAAAAGCTGGAAGGACAATCAGTGGTTATAAAATCTAGGCCCTCATTTTACAGATGAGGAAACTGAGGGACATGAGCCATTTAGTAATTTGCCCAAGGTCACACAGGTAGTCAGTGGCAAAACAGGAATTTAAATTATTTTCTGACTGTAAGTATCCCAAGAGAGCAGTTAAAAAATACACCAAAGACATAGTGGATAGATATTACTATCATTGTTATTATTCCCACTGCTAGAAATCAAGTTTAAACATTATTTCCTTTAAAGTACTTACTTCATCCCAACTAGTCAAATGGGAAATATAACACAGGAAGGTAAATAATCTTCATTTAACCCTTGTTTTCATCCATTTAGAGGCTGAACAAGTCCCAAGTTAGCACATAATTCTTAAATATCTCCTGGAACATGTTCCGGCCAGCACTGAGGAATGCTTAATCTGAAGGACTTAATCTAGAAAATTGGGTATGTTTTCTCCTCCAACGGAAACTAAGACTCCCAGTTGGAATTGCATGCCAGTGTAAATCCAAATCCCAATTGGGGCCTTGGAATCAACCTGGTCCTCTCTCTTATCCCAACTGTCCTTCAGAGGGGGGAAAAATAATACATCTAGATTCTCCCAGACCTTTCTAAACTATTGTTTATTTGTTTGTTTTGGGTATCCTAATAGAGCTGGAGAAAATCTGTAGCATTCAGGCCAACACCCCTGGGATGCTATCAAACTTGTGTCAAGACAGGATGCACCTAGCTCTCAGCCAAACTCAAACTGACCTAAATTGTTTATAGGACTGTGTATCTAGACTTCAAATCAGCCTAAGAGGACTCCATATGGACCAGTCTTAAGGGGTCTCTTTCCCACAATCTACCAAGTACACGATCTGCACACCCACAAACAGAATAGGTTTGCCCAGAAATTGTTAAATGGCTGAGTGAAGTAGCCAGAAAGGGCTATGCTATTGACATTCAATTCTGCTCTGGGAAGCTTTGAAGCCTTAAGGCTGATGGAGCAACAGAGCAGAGCAGAGCTGGGTATTTGTGGAATCATCTCATAGATAAGGCCAGTTGGGAGCAATAAAAGTCAAAGCTAGATTACAATCAACAAGGACACTGGTCTAAGTATGAACGTATGCTTCTACTGATATCTTTGGTAACCATGAATCTCTACTGACATAGGGATCTATGAATCAAAAAATCAACACAAATGTCAACAGACCACCTTTCTTCAGTCTCTGCCCCTCACCACCTACCTAGAGTTGTCATTAAGCAGTTAGAAAAACAATTCCAATGACTTTACATTTGGGAGGACTAGCAGACTGGTTCACCATATTGGGGGTAGGGGAAAAAGGAAAGTTCTTTTCAATTAAAAGATAAGACAGAAACATTTCAAGGAATTGAACCTCATTTCTTGAATTATAGCACTAATTTACTCATTACACACAATTATTAAATGCACTTGTAATGATTAGATAGCCTTTACTTTTAGTAAAGGAATAAGGTCTGTCCTATTTCATACATTAAAAACAAAAAACAAAACCTTACCTTCTGTCTTAGAATCAATACCAAGTATCAATTCCAAAACAGAAAAGAAGTAAGGGCTAGGCAATTGGGGTTGAGTGACTTGCTCAAGACCACACAGCTAATAAGTGTCTTAACCTGGGACCCCTCTCTCTAGATCACGCTTTCAATCCACTGAGTCACCTAGCTACCCCCTCATTCATTTTTCTGTGTAAACATAGGGAAGGACAGAGAGACAGAGAAAGGGGTTGTGTAATTTAAGAAGGAAAAAAAAACAAGCTATTATTAATGTAAAAATAATCTGTCTGGACTAAAAGAAAATATATTGACTCTTCTAAAAAGATACTCTCCAAATATAGGCTAAGAAATAATTGGCAATCTGTAAATACAGCAGAAAGATATTTAGAGATCCTAGTGGGCCACAAGCTAAATAAGAAATATCTTGCTGTTTGCTAAAAAACAAACATGAGAGATGTATAACAGCTGAATAGTAATCCTCCCAATAGGGGGTCAGATTTATACCATATCTAATTCTAGCTTTCAGGGATTGAAGAAAAATGGGAAACCTTTGAGAATTTACTAAAGTGTATCATGCGTATATTAAAGTAAACACAGTCCCCATGAGTAAAAAAAAAAAAAATTAGAATTACTAACTTCCATAATTATGTCATAAGGTCCAAAAAGACCCCAGGGAGAGATGAACTACATATTTGCAGTTCTTGAATTAACTTGAATTAGGCGTTGTCAGCAAAGTATTCCACTTTTTCCACAATCTTCCAAACACTGATAGTGAAATGATTTTTAAATAATTTTTGCTGATTTGACTACTGTAAAACTAATTTCACATTGACCTTCCCAAATGCCTCTAATATAAAGAATGCTTTGATAGTTGCTGGAACTTCTTGTTAAGCAAATTTACTAGCAGTTATTATTGGTTATTTTTTCCCATATGCATCCTATTTTCAATAAAATTTACTAGAATTTTAATAATAGTAATCATTATAAGCAACAGGTTTTATGTGACACTTTACAAAATGATGTTATATGTATTATATAATTTAATGGGGTTTTTCATTCAATAAATATTTTTAATCACCTATACCAGTGAAGGTGAACCTTTTAGAGACTGATGCCCAAACTGTACCTTCACACAGCATGTGAATCACCCTCTTAGACCAGACAGGGGAGGGAGGAAGGGCTCCCATGGGAGCTGGGTAGAGGGGTGGGTGGTGTTAGATGTTTCCTCAGGCATGGTGGAGAGGGGAAAGGAACAACCCCCTCTGGCACACTCTGGCAAGTGTGACATAGGTTCACCAGTGTGCATCTATACTATTCTGAAACTTGTACTCAATACTGGTGAGATAAATAGAATTGAGGTGGTTCCCACCCTAGAGACTAGACAGTCATTGAGAGGGTAGCAATATACACAATTAGGCAAGACTATGCAATAAGCATACCGAATGCTTCCTCCACATCACATTTAATCTTTTCTACCATGATGGGAGGTAGGCAGGACAAGGATTATCATCTCCACTTTACAGAATGAAGAAATTGAATCTCAGAAAGGTGAGGTCCATGAGATTAAACTGCTTTAAAATTGTGTAGCAGAATGCAAACTGTGATTATTCTAACTCCAAGTGATATGATTGTTTAAATTGATGAAACTTGGGACAAGTCCTTCCAGGTTCCTTGTGATCATAGAGGAATTGGGGCACAAGAAGAAGGACAAGGCCAGGATACTCCTGCATTCTGGCATCTTAGGTCACAGGCTTTCAGAACTGTCAGTCAGCATCAGGCTGGTCGATTCAGTAATAACAAACAATGAAAAATGTCATTGGTTAGATTGAAGCTGATTGACAGTTTGGACAGCCAATGACACTGGGGAGATGAGAAGGCAGAAAATAGTCTTCATCTACATTTTAAAATGCCCTCTAACTTTTTCTAGGGTCAGACTAATACAACATTCCTGCTATATTCCTACAGCATAGTGAAATAGAAAGAATAGCTGAAATTAAAAAATCAGACTTTTAGTTCCAGCCCTATCACTTACTAATTACATGACCAACAGCTACCTACATAAGCTCTAGGAACTTAGTGTTCTCATTTGTAAAATGGGAATAATAAAAAATACTTGTTCCTTTTACTCCCATGAAATAATAACAAATACCTGTTCCTTTTACTTCTGGGACTATTGTGAGGCCATAGTAAGTTCATAAATGAAAGGAAATGTTTTGGAAAATATAAAATAAATTGTGATTGTTATTTCTGATAATGGAGATGGGAGTGAACTTGAACAGGTTGGGCAGGAAGCCCAATTTCCCTTGATCTCATCAATTATTAAGTAATCCTTTATTAAGCATCTACCATATGCTAAGGGGCAGCTATCTGGTGACATGGATAGAGAGCTGGGATGGGTATCATAAAAATTAATCTTCCTAAATTCAAATCTAGTCTCAAAAACTTACTACCTGTGTGATCGTAGGCAAGTCACTTAATTCTATTTACCTCAATTCTTCACCTACAAATTGTGCTAATCAAGGAAAATGGCAAACCATCCCAGTATCATTGCCAAGGAAACCCCAAATGGAGTCACATAGAGTAGGACATGACTGAATAACAACAACAATGCTTAAGATGACTGGTAAAGTAAGAGGGCTTTTTAGAGTGTGGAGTTTGGATTTGATTCTAGAGATAAAAGGAAGACATTGGAGCTTCCTGAGTAGAGGGAGGGGATGGAATACTCCAGTGCTCATACTATAGGAGAATTACTTTAGCTGTTATGTGAAAGATAGATAGGTGTGGGGAGAGACTTGAAGCTGGGATACCAAATACTGGGTTTCTGCAATAGTTCAAATGAGAGATGATTACTGAAACTGAGGTGACGACTGTGTGAGTATAAAGATGTCTTATTTGAAAGATCTTGGAGGGGTTACAAGATTTGGCAACTGACTGCATATACAAAGTGAGTGGGAAAAGGGAGTTGAGAGTTACCTTATGAGATCATGAGCTTGGATCACTGAAAGAATTGTGGTGTCTTTGATATTACTTGAGAAATTCCCCAGATCAATAGATGGATGCTAGGGTAAAGATGGGTTCTATTTTGAATGCCTACAATTTCAATATCTGATATACAATTGTTAATGTGGGACTAGAATTCAAAAGAGATTAGTACTGGGTATATAGATCCAAGAGTCATTAGCATAGAGCTGATAAGGAAGGAAAGGATGATGTAATCAATTAAGAGAATATAAAGAGAAAAGTGAAATGGCTCCATGATGGAACCTTAATAAATATGTGGTCAATATTACATGGATGAGGACCCAACAAAGGATACTAGAAGGAATGGTCAGATATGTAGGAGTAGTATTAGAAGTAGAGTGTCACAAAATCCCAGAAAGAGTGAATGTCCAGGAGAAGAGAATGGTCAAGGGTTAAATGCTTCAGAGAAGTCAAGAGGGATGAGTACTGAGAAGAAATCATTAGATTTGATAATTACATGACTCTTGATGACTGGAAAAAAATCACTTTGTAATTAAGTCAGAAACTATATTTCACTAGGTTTAACAGAGTAAGAGAAATGGAAGTACTGAGTGCAAATCATTCAAGGAACTGGGCAGAGAAAGGAAAGAGAATAGTATGAGAGCTAGCGTATAAAACAAGAAATAGGGAAGCTTTTAAAAATATTTGAAGTATGTGTGTGTTTGGTAACAAGAAAACAAGGAAGGGATTAAAAGATCAAAAGAATAGAGAGAGGGGAAGTATGATCATGGGTGCTTTCTACTGGCAAAGAAAGTCAGGCAAATGATCAAGAATGGAGAGAGAAAAAAAGGCCATCTCATTATCAATTGCTCTAACAAATGTTTATTAAATGCCCACTGTAAACAAGGAACTGTGGTAGGAGCCAGAAATACAAAGAAAAAAAGGAAAGAGATGTCCTCCAGAGGTTTACATTGTAGTGAGAGTGTGAATGAGGAGGGGAATATAATATATGTACACTACTTCTACTCAGAGAAGATAACATAGAGAAAAGAAGAGGCAAATAATAAGGATTTAGCTGACCCCTCTCAAAAAGGTTAGCCAATATTCTATACCATTTCCTGCTCCAAATACAGATTCAGTCACCATTTCTATAGTACCTACCCCAAGGAATTCAGAATTCTTTGATTGTGACAATTGCTCTATTGTATTGACAACTAATGCTTTGTATGACAGGCATTAGTTTATTAATTTTTTTTACCCTTATCTTCCATCTTAGAATCAATTACATTGTGGTTCTAATTGAAGAGTGATAAAGAGTAAGTAATGAGGGTTAAGTGACTTGTTTAGGGTCATAGAGCTATGAAGCATATAAGGTCATATTTGAACTCAGGCCCTCCCATCTCTGCTAGTTTATTCTTTAAAAACAAAAAACAAACAAAAAAAAACCTTACCATCTGTTTTAGAATCAATACTGTGTATTGGCTCTAAGGCAAAAGAGTGGTAAGGGCTAGGCAATGGGGGTTAAGTGACTTGCCCAGAATCACATAGCTAGGAAGTGTCTGGGGCCAGATTTGAACCTAGGATCTCCTGTCTCTGGGCCTGGCTCTAAATCCACTGAGCTACCTAGCTGCTCTTTTCTAGTAATTTATTCTTAATATATAAGAAGAGAAAAAGGCAGTCTGATATGATAGAGTATTGGATTTGGAATCAATAAAACCTAGGTTCCAGCTACCTCTGTTAGAGGTATGACCCTGGACATATCCCTTAACTTCTATGCATTTCAAACAAATTCCTAAGATTGATCTACAAATTCATAGATGGGTTGTATTCTCCTGCAATAAATAAAGTTCCCTCATGTTGCTATAATCACAGATGCTTTGATTATTCTAGAAGAGATGAAGAAATTGAGTCCCAGAAGGGATCAGGGGTTGCATAAGGACACTGAGCTATTAATTGAAGCAGAAACCTAGAAGCAAATATGACTCCTGACTCTAGCTTCCAATTCTCCATCCACTGACTCCTGCGTCTCACCAGGGACTCGAATCAGTATGTCAAGTGACTCTGAATAGCCAAGAGGAGACAATGACTTTTACCACCAGGAAAAGAAAGAGCCCTCTTTCTGATTCATATCTAACCTGGGCAGATCCATGACTAAGTAACCAGACTCTACCATATGCCCTTTTGTAAAAAATAAAAAATAAAATGCTCAGACTGTTAAGAAAGGCTTGAATCCTTGCCAACTGTGTATGGGTCTAAAATCATGAGCCAGGTGACATTTATGTTTTCTCCCCTTCTATTTTCCTTCCCTACTAAACACTACTTTCAATCAGACTACCTTATTTTAACAATTCTCATTATGCTGTGCAAACACTCAGCCTGGCCTACCACTGTTTTTATGATTGTTGCAATTGGACACGAAGGGAGAAATTGATGTAACGTACATACATAGAGATGGGAAATCTCCTCTGCCTTGATTTTAGACAGAGCTGGTCCTGATAAAAGAAACCATGCATGTTACTCTCATTTTATCTCCATGAACCATTGGCCCCTGAACTCGGATTGGTGAGGGTTCTCTATAACTACCCTGACCAAAAACTACCTCACTGCTGCTCTCCAGCTATCTCCACACTACTTTGACATCATCATATCCTTGCTTTGAATTCTTTCTCTTTTCTGTTTCTAGCTTTGGGAACAATAACAAGATCAATGCTACCATTGTTGCAAAAGATGTGTCATATCTTCATCAACTTTTATGGCTCCACTTACCATCCCAAGGACTTCTCAGTCCAAAATTCCTCCCTGTCCATCCTTCTTCATGTTTGCTTTCTCCCATATTTGAATATAAACTCTTTGAGAATGAGAACTGCCTTGCTCATTGTGTTTTTATCCCTAACACTTAGCACAATGCCTAGCCCATAGTAAGCATTTCTTAAATGATTTTTCATTATTTATTATACCTAGGATGATACAGAAACATGTACCTCGCTTCTTCCTTTGCCCTTCCTAATCTCCTTACTAAAGATATATTTCCAGCTATTTCCAAAGGAAATGGACCAGTTGACATTTACCTAATGCTCCAGAGCAGGGAACTAAAATGAGCATAGTACAAAGAAATACAACAGAGGAAAATGTGAAGTGATAATAAGCAAGGGTAATGAAGAAAAATAACAAATGTAATTCAATATAAAGGGGTGATAAATTTCCAAAAAGAAAAAGAAGAAAATGAGAGAATGAAAGAGAAGAAGAAGGAAAGAAGAAGAGAGAGAGAGAGGATAAAGAAGGGAAGAGATAAAGAGGAGGGAAGGAAGGAGAGGGAGAAAGAAGGAGAGGAAAATAGAGGGAGAGCTACAAAAAAGCAACTTTTGTGCCTTTTCCATCTCTAAGATATATGAGCTTGCAGACTGCTAGTGGGAGGATAAAAATGTGTTTTTGTGGAATGTAGAGTACAATTATATAAAATAGTGGAAATAGCACCCCACTCCAAAAAGCATTCACCAAGGAATAAGCTCTCCTTGTCTTTGTAGATTGTATGGCTTCAAACAGTGATGTCCTGAAAGTTTGAGGGTATTTTGTCCTCTCACCCAGTGTGCTTCTTATAGGCCCTGGTTCTTGGCTGAGCCCTGTTTCTCTGCTTTCATCCACTGGGAACAAAATGACAAGTCCTCTAGTCATCCATCCTTCCCCACCAGGATTTGGCTCACTAAAGGAACATCCCAACCAAGCTCTATGAATAGGGAGGGCTGGTCCCATCTGCTCAAAGTATCCCTTGGTCTGAAGCAACCCTCAGCCATCAGCAGGGACACCTGCCACTGGTGTTGTCCCTGGAGTTTTAGTGCCTGAAAAAAAAAGATATTTCCATGGTAACTGTTCCCCCCAAATAAAACACCCCACTGTAAATCCATAAATGCCTTGACAGCTGAAAATGTGATTCTTCCAAAAGGCAGAAGGAGAATAAAAAAGCCTTAAGTGAATTTCCCTCTTCTAAAAAGGGGTAATTTCCACCATGATGGTTGAGTGCCCTGTCGCCAGTAGTGCTACAGAGTTGAGCACCTCTTCATCCTCTTTAAGCTGGTTATACATAAAAGAATCCTCTAAACCTCAATGTGCTAAGTAACTCCAATTAAGCATGGGAAACTCCCAAAGAAGGGATCGTTCCAGACTTATTTCACTTTCCTCTCCTTCATTCTGTATTCTGATTAAACCATCAGCATTCCATCTGCTCCCTCCATGAATTTCTTTTCTCCATGCCTAGAATGCCCTCCTTCACCCCTGCCTGTTAGAATATTTACCTTCCTTGAAGACTATCTCAGGTACAACCTTGTATGTGAAGCCTTTGCTGATCCACCTATTTGCCACTGTTCTCCTTTTCTAATGTTACCTTGCAGATAGTTAATATATCTAAACATTGTATTATCCCAAGACTACATAACTTCTTTGAGGGCAGTGACAATGATAATATTAGTAATGATGAGGATGGTGGTAGTAATTATGATGATGATGACAATAATAATAATAGCAGTGGTGATGGTGATTATAGAGGTAATAGCTAGAATTTATGTAGCATTTTAAGGTTTCTAAAGCTATTTTCATTTGTCTCATTTGATCCTCTAAACAAACCTGTCAAGTAGGTGCTGTTATTCTACCATTTTTCAGAGAAAAAAAACTAAAGCTGAGAGAGGGGATGTGATTTGTTCAGAATCAACCTTTTTCTTTGTAGTCTTACTGCCTAGTACACAGCTAGCAGCAGCTTGTATATAGTATACATGTAATACAGTGTTCGTTGAATTGAAAACCTGGCAGCAAGCAAATATGGCAGATAAGTGGTATGGTAGGTAGAACACTGGGTTTAGGATTAGAAAGACAACTTAATGAGTTCAAATCTAGCCTCCAACACTTACTATATGACTTTAGGCAAGTCACTTAACCCTGTTTGATTCAGTTTCCTCATCTAGAAAATGAGCAGAAGAAGGAAATGACAAACCACTCTAGTATCTCTGCCAAGAAAACTCCAAATGGGTTCACAGAGAGTTGGACACAACTGAAACAACAGAACAGCAACAACAAAGCTAGAGAATGCAACTTGTCTTCTGTCAAGCCATGTGCAGTATAGACAATTATGCTGCTTCTTCCCCCATTAGATGATAAACTCCTTGAGGGCAAGAACTGTCTTTTTTTTATTATTATTTTTTAATATCCTCAGAGCTTAGCACAATTCCTGACACCTAGTCAGTGATTAAAAAATGGTTTATTCATTGACTGGCTAATCTAAGTTCCTGATCCTGATCCACATTCCCAAACTATAGGTCACATTAAAGTATAGCTAATAACTCTGGCTCCTTTATCTTGATCTCTTTTTTTTAAATTATTGCTAAAAGGACCCCTTGCTAGGGTTTCAATGGATTGAGAACCAGGTCTAGAAATTGATGATCCTGGGTTCAGATCTGCTTCAGATCCTTCCTAGCTGTGTGACCTTAGGGAAATAACTGAACTTCCATTGCCTAGTCTGTGCCACTCTTCTGCCTTGGAATACATGCATACATACATACATACATACATATATATATGTATATAAAAATATATATATATATATTTCTTCCATCTTAGAATCATGTCTTCTTGCTATCATCAGCTGTGATAGGTGGGGTGAAGTGAAATCTCAGTGAAATTGTAGTCTTAGATTTGAAACATTCATTTGGATCTTCTGACAAAGATAAAATGGATACAAGATATAAAATAAGATTTACATTTTTGGAAAAGGTCAACATAGAAACTTGTTTTACACAACTGCACATTTTCGGGGGGGGGAGTTAATTGAGGAAGGGCCACAAAGGAGAGAAAAAAATTATTTTAAGTGAAAAAATAACATTTTTAAGTCATGTGGATTTGAGGATACATCCCTTTTGATATCTGAAAATATTAGAAATGAAAATTTGTGGATGTTAACTCTGATTGTGATGACAAATCTTTTAGAGACCATGTGCTATGCCCCACCCCACCCCCAGACTTAGTGCCACCACCCCCCACCTTACTCCAGACAGGGGATGGAGAAATGCTTGGCAGAGGGACAGGTGAAGTGAGGAATGTCTTCAGGCATGGTAGAGAGGGAGAAGGGAGCAGCTTGGCTGGAGTCCCTCTGCTTTTATAGTAACAAACTCTGATGGGTGACAGCACGCATGCCCACAGAGAAGGTTCTGTGTGCCATCTATGGCACATATGCCATAGGTTCACTACTATGGCTCTGTGATTAAGAAGAGGGATAAAATGATATCTAACACAGACATTCTAACCTCTTTAAAAAATGAATAAAGCTAAAAAAGACTTGATAGATTTCAGAGCATAAGAGAATAAGGAAACAAATAACAATAGTCAAGAACATAGAGTTAACAGCAACAGAGAGAGATGAGAAATGAGAAAGTATTCTCAGATTTTGGATGAGTGGTTTACTATGTCTCAGATGCTATTCTAAGCACTGAGAATACAAATACAAAAAGAAAGACACTTCCTACCCTCAAAGAGCTTACATTTCATTAAGAAGATATAGGACATATAAAAGAGTGGTGGCTAATAGGGCTTTTTGACCTCGAGAGTCACAGGTATGGTGAGTGAAGCCAAAGCACAATTGACTGATATGTCCTTTATAAAAATTAATTTATTGATTTGATTATTATTCCCAGAGCAACAGATAGAAGGAGTGTTGGGAGTAATACAAGAAGAGGCATTGCATGAATATTGTTGAAGAATAGCAATATGGTGTAACTTAGGTTTGGAGTAGTTATGGAGAACCCTCACCAATATGGAGTGCATGGGCCCCAGAGCAGGAACCAAAGTGCCAAGTTGGAGGCAAATAGGCAAGGTATAAAGATGGAGTGATTTTCTTACTTTTAGTCAAATAGAGTACATAGGTGATGCAGTGGATAGAGTGCTTGGCCTGAAGTCAGAAAGAGTCATCTTCCTGAATTGAAATATGGTCTCAGACACTTACTAACTGTGTGATCCTCAGCAAGCCACTTAACCCTGTTTGCCTCAGTTTTCTCCTCTGTCAAATAAGCTGGAGAAGGAAATGGCAAACTATTCTAGTATCTTTGCCAAGAAAACCCCAAATAGACTTGCAAAGAGTCTGACACAACTGAAAACAACTAAATATATAGTCAAATAATATGTATACCATAATTTGAGTATCTGCATTTTCAGAGTTTGAGGTAAGAACCTCAGTAGAAAAGGTAAGGAAAAGGCCATGAGTTCCATAAGCAGTCTTTGAAAAAATATTCTCCTCTCTCATCTCCATCACTTATTTCCTAAATGGTGGCAACAGAAAGTTGCTCAAGAAAAGAGCAAATTTCTTTAAGAAGTCTTCTGCTGTGGCTATGAATTATGAAATCCACAGTATGGAATCAGGCTAAAGGCAATAGAGAATAAGTTGTAGCATACTACTAATGATCATTACCATGCCAGAAATGGCATGAAAGCATATTATTAAGGAAATGCTTGATTAGAAAATGATAGTATTGAGAAAATATATGATTGGTGAGCCTGTCATGTCAACAAGAGATAATAGATGGACAAATTGAGTGTCGCATTGGTATCTTCAAAAAGTTAAAAAAAAAAAAGCAATATGCTGGGGGAAGACCTTAAAATATTGGGAAATTCTTTATGAAAATTTTAGGGAAGAAGGTAGACAAAAACTCTGCAATGAGAAAGTATAGATAGATTACAATCCATGCTATTAGCTGAAGTATCTACAGAATTAAGGTCAAAGATCCATGGAAGAAACAAAATGACTGCATTAGACTATGACTATGTAATCTCTAAGGCTCTTCCCAGCTCTAAGATTCCATCTTTCCTAATCAAATTCTGTGCTGGTAATTTCCAGGGGCAAGTATTCCATAGCTGTTCCCTTATTCTATCAAGATTTGAATCTAAGAACTAATCATGCAATTTCTATCCCTTCAAACACCCTTTCTTCTGTATCTCTTTCCAGAGTTTTGCCTTTGGTGTCTTATGTACAAAGTTACATTAGAAATCAGCTCTAAGCAGCACCTTTATAGATTTAGTCAATTAGACCATGGTGTAAACAAGGCTTGGGTATAACAGGCTTGATCACCATACAAGGGAGTTAGTTTTATGCAAAGAAAAATTCCATAACCTCCCCCACACCCCTAATACTGGTGACCTGTTTTGAAATATTGAATGAGTCCGTATGGGAGTCAGAAGGCATGAATTAAAATTCTAGTTCAACTATACAACTATGTGACTTTGGACAGGTCACTTCTCTCTAGGACTAATTTTCCTCATTTGTAAAATGAGATCGTTGGACTAAAAGATCTCTACCATCCTTCTAGTAAGACTAAATGATATTGTTCTGTTCACAGGAGATAAGAATACAGATGGTTTGCATAGGACAGCTCCTGGGGAGGAGAGAAGGAGGGAAATGACAAAGAGTAAGGTCATTGATGGTGAAGCTGTAGAATATTCTTTACAGAATCTAAAAGTAGGAATAAAGTAATTGTCTCTTCTTATGTAGACCAGGAGCAAGGAAAATAGTGTCAGAAAAGGGGGATGGTAGATAATAAGACGAGTTCCTTTGATTTATTTGAGTTTGGGTCATTTCTCCATCTCTGTGTGTATGTCTCTCTCTCTCTCTGTCTCTGTCTTCTGTCCCTCTGTCTCTGTCTCTGTCTTCTAATGTCCCTTTGTCAGTCTCTTTCTGTCTTTGATTCTCCCCTCTCTTTATCTCCTTTACCTCCTCTCTCTCATTTCCCTCCTTCTCTGTTCCTCTCCCTCTTTCCCTTTTTTTTGTTTCTTTTTCTCAGACTCAGAAGAATTTTGTTTTCTTCTTTAAAAAAAAAGAATAATCTATAACTATGAAGTCTTTTAAAACCAAAAGAAAGATAAGAGAAAGTAAATTGGGTTCAATGTTTATACAGGGCAATTCTAATTAAATTAACAAACTCACAGATATGCTAGAAACAGGTCAATTGTCTGTGTCCTTTTTCTTTTCCTACCAATTATCAAACAAATTACCAAAAAAAAAAAAGTAGCTTACATTTACCCTTGTTTTGTTTTGTTTTTTTAAATAAGAAAACAAATAAATGTAACCTTTTCTTTCAGGAAAAAAAAAAAAACAGAAAAGCAAGTATTGCTGCTCTCCCTAGCCCTACTGGCAACCAAAAAAAATCACAAGGACAAATCATAGTTTAGTAGAGTGGCAGGTTTAAACATGTGCCCTTGGTCTGGAAATTTACCTAGGGGTCACGTAAATAAGCATTTATTAAGTACTCATGCCTACTATGTGCCCTGAAAAGCTATGGGGATACAAAAAAGAAGAAAGCAGTTCCTGCTCCCCCAAGAAGCTCACAGCCAAAAAATGGAGACAACATGGCAGAGGATCAGGGTTTGATTTCCAATTTACTACCTGTGTGATCTTATTTAATCTTTTAGGTCCTTAGGTTTCCCATTCCCCCCCCCAAAAAAAAAAGAATTATACTGGATTACCTATAATATCCCTTCCACTTTTAAATCTATGACCCTTTGAATACATAATTAATATTTAAGACCTGAGTTCAAACGTGAGCTCAGGTATTTAATAGCATTTTGTTTTTTTGTTTTTGTTTTTATTTTGGGCGAGTAATTTTTCCTCAGTTTGGTTCAGTTCTATAAAATGGGAATAATAATAATATATCTATCCTTCCAACCAGACTTGTTTTGAGGATAAAATGAAATTTTTTTAAAAGAATTTAGCACAAGACATGACATATAGTGCTATATAAAGGCTAGCTTTAACTATTATATAGCTCTTTAAGGTTTGTAAATGCTTTACAAATATTATCTAACAACCTCAGGAGGTAAGTGCTAAGTATTTTTATTACATGATCATAGAGATGGGGAAATTGGACCTGATAGACAGTCACAAAAAGACCAGCGTAGGGGGGACATAGCTAGTAAGTGTCTGAGACTGGATTTGAACTCAGTTCTTGAACTCTCTTTGTGGAGAGTTTCTCAGTGTAAGTGGGGGTAGGAAGATGGACTCAGAAATCAGAGGAAACAAAGGAGTAATTAGAGTATATTCCTGGAAAGTATACATGAAGTCCTGGGTCAGTGGAAGAGAGAGAGACAGAGAGACAGAGACAGAGAGAGAATGCTAGGGTTTGGATCCCACTTTTGTCACTTACTACATGTGTAACCCTTCTGAGCTTCAATTTTCTCATCTATAACATAGACCAGATGGGGGCCACTTGGTGACTCGGTGGATAGAGCACCAAGATTTGAGCAGGAGGACCTGTGTTCAAATATGACCTCAGACACTTCCTGGCTGGGTGACTCTGGGCAACTCACTTAACCCTAGTTGCCTATCCTTTGCTTTTCTGAGAGTTGTTATTAAGACAGAAAATAAGTGTTTTTAAAAAAAACTAATAAAGTAGATGATCTGGGAGGATCCTTCCCTCTCCAAAATGAAAGTCCTATGATCCTAAGACATAAAATCAAACCCTAGATGAACCCAAACTTGGTTTGCCACTAAAATCTAGACAAAACAAGGAGGTTCGGACAACCCTTTAGAAACATTCACTTGTATATAAGCAATTTAGACTCTAATTACAAATTAAATTACTTTGATCTATTTCTGAGCACCTTTCCAGTCAGTACTTTTATAACTCCTATTATCCTAACAGGAGTCATTGTATGTACTTAGAAGTAATACAAGAACATGTTTTTAAAATATTACATAACTCAGAATTCCCTAATGTGGGCTTGACCTATTTACCCCTCCTTTCCTCCATTAATATGAATCACAAAAAGACCTCTTATCAAATGAATATTTGTAAAGCACACCAGAGCTGAGCTAGATGGCACATAGTAGGCTCTTAAGTGTTTATCAATTGATTGACTTAGCACTGGCATACAGTAGGTGCTTTAAAAATGAATGTTCCCTTCCCTTGTTCCCCTTCTAACCTTAAAAACTGAAATCTGTTTTTTCAAAGCGTGATCACAAAGCTTATCCTTTTTCATCTTCATAACAGACCCGTGAGGCAAGTAGGGCAGCTATTCTCTGCACCTGGCAGTTGAAGAAACTCAGGCAGAGAAAGGTTGTGACTTACTCAGTGTCTCAGCAAGTTCAAACCAGAGCTGGGACTAACTACTCCGATTTCCCAACTTCTAGGTAAGTGTTCTTTCCACTATATCAGGACACCTGGGCCATATTGACATGAAAGTCAGACATACTCTCTCTAGGGCTACTCATGCTGATGTTAAGCAGGACACCCAGGGGCCCTCTTCAAAGTGGAGAGAATCTCCAGTCAGTATTCATGGGCCATTTTATGCCAGTCAGCACAGTGGATCTCCACAATGGTCTGGCCTCCTTTCTGCTATTATCAGTCTGCCTTTCAACTCTTGATCTGTGACATTTCCTCTACTTTCTCTTGCTCATAAGCTCATCTCCACAAATCAGCTGTTGGGAATTGCAGTAAAGCAATTCAGTAGCAACAGGGCACTTTGAAAGTCCCAATGTGACTTCTTGTGTCCTTTCACCCAGACCCCCAGTCACATTTTATATTCCCTTCCAGTAACCACTGAGTGGCATGGTTGCCAGATACACGTCCACATATCTTTGCTGCTGGTTTTCAAAAATCATTTGCCTTCTACTGCCTCTTTCTCTTCCAACCCTCAAAAAAACCCTATTTCCAGAATTTACTGAACTTTTTTCTCAATGGCATTAGAGAATTATTATTAAAGTGGCCTAGATTCAGAAACAGTTGGGTTCAAATCCCATTTCAGACTTAAATGTGTAACTCTAAGCAAGTTATTTAATCTGTGAAGGCCTCAGTTTCCTCATCTGTAAAATGAAAGTCACAGTGATTTTATAGTTCCTCCCAACTCTAAATCTATTATTCTATAACTTTTCCCTTCCTAGGCATTCCTGGTCTTTTTTTAAACCATTACTTTCTGTCTTAGAACCAATACCAAGCATCTATTCCAAGGCAGAGAGTGCTAAAGGCTTGGCAATTGCCATTAAGTGACTTGCACAGGGTCACACAGCTAGGAAGTTTCTGAGTTCATATTTGAATCCAGGACCTCCTGTCCCCAGCTCTGGATCTCTATCCCCTGAGCAACTGGCTGCCCAGATATCCAAGATTTTTGTTTTACTCTTTCCCAGTAAAGTGCCAATCAAAATTGAAGTGGGAGAAGTCTTTCTTTGGCACTTGCCTACCTCTTTCCTCAGGCACACTTGCCTCCATCCTAGAACCATCCCTGCCCATACTCCAGGAGCCTACTCTATGTCTCATTGTTTCATAGTACCATGGTATCATGTAGATTTGGAAGACTACTAAGAAATCATTTAGAGTCGCATTTAAAGAAGAAGAAATTGAGGCCCAAAGAGGACTATGCCTTATTTACAGTCACATAGTTAACTAGGGGTGGAGTTAGGACTATAAACTAGATCTTCTTACTCAAGATGTTCTTCCTACCATACCAAAGCTGCCTCCATTTTAAAATATCTCAAATGGTTCTATTGATAATAGTGTTGATTTGTGTTGTATGGTATTGATATAGGGTTTATTAATATTCAAGGTTACCTCTTAAAGAGACCAATAATATTCTCCCAAAGGTACTGGATATGTACTCAGAGCTGAACTCAAATATGACCTCAGACACCTACTAGCTGAGCAAATCATTCACCTATCTCAGTTTCTCCAACTGTAAAAATGCGGATAATAATAGTATCCATCTTGTAGGATTGTTGTGAGGATAAAATGTAATATTTGTGAAGTGTTCTAAGGTACACAGTTCCTGACACATAGTAGACATTTAATAAATGCTAGTTCCCAATCCAGTTTCCTTTACATTGTATCTAGTTCTCTATTGAGTTTTCTCTACACATACTCAGATACTTGTGAGAAAAAGAAACAAAAAGGAAAAGGAAAGTCAATTAAGATTCTCTCCCAGTTCTAATTTTCTTAGAACCTGTAGATTAATGTTTCCATACCCTCATGCTTTGCACAGAAACAATTTGCTACATTCATCACAATAGAAACAGAGCTAAAATCAAGTAAGATTGGGACAGGGGGAAGCGTATAGTTAGGCATCCCCTTTCCAGCTCTTTTAATTTTGGAAGCTATGTGTTCTGCCTCAGGGTACTCCCCTTCCCTACTCATGAAACTAGTTACTTGGGAACCAAAACCCTCAGGAATCCTTCCCACTATCCTAAAAATGCCAAGGATCTAACTGTGAAGGAAAGGCTAGAAACAGGGTTGATCCTCCATAGAGGAGCTTCTATATCTCAAAGTAGGAGAAGGCTCAGCCTACCATAGAAAGGATTGTCTGAGAGGCTGATCAGATAAGATCCAGATAGAACAGATGCAGTTAAGAGGATTAGGCCAAGAGGATTAGCTACCACAGAATGAAAAAAAAAATTAAATTAAAATAAAAAAAAAATCACTGGTATCATCCTTTCCACTTCAAACATAATCACACAAACAAGTTTCTAGAACCTGTTTGTCCCCAATCATGATTGCCTCAATCTATATCTTTTCACAATTTCTGTTACTGCTTTCCTTCTCTTCTGAGACAAACAAATAGATTGCTGAGAAGAATGGGACCAGTGAGTGGTTCGTATTAAGTTCTGGCAAATATAATGTGAGAAAAATATGACTGATGCAAAGAGTCAGGCCATTAGTGACATAGATCCATAGAAGGAGCCAACACAACAGATGTGTGAACTAGACATGGGTCCCACTGGCAGCATGAAAAATAAATGTGAAATTCAGAGACGGGTCTTATACTGCAGCACCAGGGATTTCAGTAAAGCCTAAGGAACAGTATCTTGACAAGAAGGTTGTTAGAAACTGGAATGTGTGAGGGAGGTGGTGGCATCACTTTATCTGAATATCTTTTAAAATAAGTTACATTCTCATCTACTAGGGAGAGTTTAAGTGTGATACAGTCTAAAGGAGAGGCATGTAGACTTAGAGGACATAATGATCATTCCATATCCTCCTCTGATTGATTCTTTGTTTCTCCTCACACACACACATATATATGTATGTATGTATGTATAAATATAATGTGTATCTATAGGTATAAACATGAATGTATTCATGTATATCTGTGCAATATATAAACATATACACATATGTGTTCAAACATGGATATATTTGTATTATATTGGGTACATGTAAAAGAGGCATGCATATAAATGCATATGGGAGGAGTATGTATAATGCAGACTCCATAATGTGTTCACATAGTTTATTTCTCCAGGGGATCACCACAAAAATCACATAAAGACTTTTATTTCTTCTTTTCAGTGCCAACCTCAACAGAGCTATAACTAGCAATTTTGACACCTGGGGCAAGCAACACAAAATGCACCTGGGGCAAGCAGAACAAATCAACTTTATAATTCATGATGTGAAAATAATACAAGTAATTAAGTTAAATTCAGTTAAGTAGGCAGGGGAATTAGTTGCTATAGTGGCTCACAGATTGTGTTATTAACAATGCACCTAGATCTTTTAGCTTATTTTAACTAATTACTCTTGCTAACTAGGTGTTAAGCTCCTCAATAGAAGCTGAGTACATGTATAAAGTGTTCATTGTTCCATATTTGGGTGCTTTGGGACAAAACTTGGTCAACTCACCCTAGTAGTATCTCTGAACAGAGAACAGTATCTAGCGCAACTCTATAGGCATATGGAAGCTTAAACAAGTACCATTAGTAATGAAAAAGAGCAACAGTCAAAAAATATACCAGAATATCTAAATCTCTCTGACAAAGGCCCCAATATTATGCCCTGCTATAAGCAGAACACCAATCCCTTAAGTTTCCCCTCTGCCCCGCCCCCACCCACCTCACCCTCATACACACTTTCAGAGTCATCACATTTTGGCACTTTATGGTACTTATTTTCTTTAGCTAAACAGTTCTCAGGTATTAAGCATTTATTCATTCATTCATCTCATGCCTTGCAAATCTGCTTAAATGTGCAGAAATGTTTAATATGAAACTAGGAAGACTGAATGGGTACAACTGATCACAGTCTTTGAACATGGCACAGTGGATTAGAAGGATAGACTTTGAGTCAAGAAGACTGGGGTTAAAATCCTGATTTAGATAGTTACTGAATGCCTTTGGGCAAGTCACTTAAACCGTCTAAGCCCCAGTTTTTTCATCTATAAAATGAAGGGATTAGAATCAATGGTCTCCAAGATCCTTTCCAACATACAAGCTTATAATCTTATGATAGAGTAAATATTATATGAGTAATACAAGAAATAAATGGGATAAGAGTTCATAGGGAAAATGTAACTTCTAGTTTGAAGGGAAATAGAGAAAATATCTTAGAGGTGATAGTTTGTGAGATGAGTCTTTAAAGATGAATAAAATTTTATTAGATGGAGATGAGGTTGTAGAAAGAAGATTCTGAATTACAGGTTAAAAGACAGCATAGAGGAGATATAAGCAAAGGTAAAAGCTAAGGAAAGCTTAAGAGCAGCTAGGTGTTACAGTGGATAGAGACATGGGCTTAGAATCTGGAAGATTCATCTTCATAAATTTATATCTGACCTCAGAAACTTACTGTGTGCCAAATTACATCTGCCTCAGTTTCCTGATCTGTCAAAAGAACTAGAGAGGGAAATAGCAAGCCACTATAGGATCTGTGCCAAGAAAATCCCAAAATATGATCACAAAGACTCTGACAAGACTGAAGCAACCTAACAACAAAAATTGAAAGTATAAGGTGCGGAGCGAATAACCAGAAGAGTAGATTCCAATCAGACTTCCAGGCTTCAAAAGTCCATATTCCACATTCATTGCAAAGCCTCCAGTATTACTGGATTAAGTCCAAAAAAGGCAACTTAGATATGGAAAGGAATAGAAATCATGCCATGCAAGAACTGGTTTATGATAGCTGTCTTCAAATATTTGAAGGGTTATCACATGGAAGAGGGATTAGGCTTGTTCTGCTTGGCCCCAGAGGGTAGAACTAAAACCAATAGGCAGAAACCAAAGAGAGACAATTTTTATCTGAGTATAAAGGAAGGGGAACAATAAGAGCTATACATAACCAGAATGGCTTGTCTCTGAAGATCTGAATTATCTATCAATGGCTGTCTTCAAATATAAATTAATTGTTAGGGAATGTAAAAAGAGAGAAATCACATTACAGATAGATGTGAAAATAGAAGATCTCTGAATTCTGTTACATCTTAAAATTCTATGATTGCATTCTGGATTTACAGGGATATATGATTCCTTTTGTCAATAACATCCAGCCCCATCATATTCATATAGTTTGTTTCACATCTTTCTAATGCATGATCACACCCAGAAAATCTCAGTGGTAGAAGGCCCTTCAATAATCCTCTAGTCTAACACATAGATAAGCAAGAATTATTTCTACACCATAATCAACAAGCAGTCATCCAGCCTTTGCTTGAAGACCTCTAATGATGAAGAATTTATTTCCATTCAAGTTTAACTCATTATATTCTTGGATAAAACATTGTTAGGAAGTTTCCCCCTCATTTTTGTTGTTGATCAATTGTTTTTCATTTATGTATGATGCTTTATGACTCCATTTGGAGTTTCCTTGGCAAAGATATTGGAGTGCTTTGCCATTATGTCCTTCTCCAGCTCATTTCTCAAATGAGGAAACTGAAACAAACATAGTTAAGTGATTTGCTTAGGCTCACATTGTTGCAGGTGTCTATGGCCAAATTTAAACTTGGGTCTTCCTGCCTCCAGGCCTGTCCACTGTGTCACCTTAGCTGCCCCCTTTTCCCCATATAATTTAAATTCAAATCTTTGGAAAAAACAAATATTGTCCCTAGCTCTTCCTTCTGTGACCAAACAGAACAAGCCCAATCCTTTTCCAATATGATAGCCCTTCAAATAGTTAAAGCTAAATATCAATCTCCCCGAAGTCTTTTTTTCTTCAATATAAACATCCCCTATTCCTTTAATTGATACTTATCTCTTGAGGTTCTTTGTAAGTCTGGTTAGAGAAACAATGTGTTAAGTATTTAGTGTATGCCAGGCATTGTGTAAGCACTGTGGATACAAATATGAGCAAGATAGTACCTCAAGGAATTTTTATTCCAATAAGGGAAGACAACATATAAAGGGATTCTGGGAAGTGTTTGTGTGTCAGGGAGAGAGAATATCCATAAAGGAATCTAGTGAAGAAATGTAATGAAGGTCAGAGTCCATGCAAAAGGTAAGGAGTTAACCTGTTAGAATTGGGAGAGCCAAGGGGTAGAATCAAAAGTTCTATCATTCTCTAGAACACCCTAGTTCATCAGTGTCGTCCCTCAGCTGTGGCACTAAGAAATAAAAATAAGACTCTATACAATGTTTGATCCAATTAGAATACATTGGGACTGTTATTTCCCTAGTTCCAGACACTATGTTCCTCAAAGTAACAAAAGATTATTACATTTTGAAGTTTCCATGTCCCAGTGTTGACTCATAGTGAGTTTATATTCCATTAAAACCTCAAAATATTTTTCATATGAACTGCTGCCTAGCCAATATTTTGCTATTTTATATTTGAAAATTGATTTCTTGAACCCAAAGGCATATTTATATTTATCCCTATTAAATTTCATCTTTAAAAATATGATAATGTTTAATAATGATGCTACATCTGTTCTGCTTATTTCACAGAGATCAAGCAGTACAATCTCAAAAGAATTGACAATAAGTTTTACCTAAAGGATAAAAGAGAAGTGCTTGGTGAGTGTGAACAGATTGCAATACCCAGATTGCAAAAGAAACTGTACTTTTTTTAATGGACTAGTACTATGAGCAGACTGAGTGATAATAGGTGAGAAGTCCAAGTGCTCCTCTGGACCAGCATTGATGCTTTGTCCATTATTCACCCTTCTCCTCAATTCTGAGCCCATTGGTCAAAGACAAAAGGGCATAATTCATCCTCCTGTCTGAGGCAGTTAAGTAGCACAGAGGGCCTGGACCTAAGTTAAATTAAAATCTAGCCTCAAACATTTATTAACTGCATGTCCCTAGATAAGTCACTTAACCCCAGACTACCTCAGTTTCCTCATATTTAAAGTTGGATCATAATAGCACTGATTATGTAGAGCTCACATTGTATATGCTTATAGCCAAAGATTGATGGACTAGCAAAAAATCATTCTATTTAAAAAACAAAAAGCTTCCAAAAAGGGAAATTCTACTTCATGTTTGTAAGTTTTTTCTCATGTCTAATTTAAATCCTTCATGCTTTAGGCTTTAGCCCTTGCCTATTTTTCTCTTGCTCTGGCTTTTGTTGGAGCTGGAGAACAGCTGGCCATCACCCTATGTAATCAGAACTCTTCCTTCACTTAATGACCAGAATTAAGTCACCCTTCATCCTTCTCTTCTCCAAGCTCTCAGTTAGTTTTTCTTTGATGTTTCTATAAAGGTCTGTTTTTTACATCAGGCAATGAGCACCAAAAAAGTTTATCAAGGAGAAAGGTTCTACTTCCCATATTTAATCAAATTATGCCAGGATCTTGGTGCCACAGCCTACAGAAACCAGAATTGGAATGATTTTTGTTTAATTTTTGCATTCAATTTATTTTCCCTGGTATAATTCTAAACTGCAATGTTCCCATCCCCCTAATCCCACACCCTCCCACAGAAAACAAATAGTAAATCCAAGAGCCTGTGACATCCTGCCAGTCTTAGTCCTTGATTATCGAGTAAACTATTTTAAAAGGAGTAGCTCAGGTTCTTCTATTTCAGACCTACTCCATTATTGACAGATATCTCTTATGCATGGCTTTGGGAAAAGGAAATGTAGGACTCTGGATGTGTTTTTTTCCTCCTCCAGTATTCTGATGTCTGCTAAATAATATTTATACATAGGGATTTTAACCTTTTCCTGTTTGTTTTGGACCCATTTGATAATCTAGTGAATCCTATGAAATGATGTTTTAAATGGATAAAACAAACTATACAGAATTATAAAGGAAATCAATTATATTGAAATATATATATATATATATATAAATTCATACTCAACAGGATAAGAATCAAAGAGCTAAAGTAATGGATTTTAGAGAAAGATGGTACTAACAAAGAAAAGCCCAGGTTTTCCAAAATGTACCAAACCTTGATGAAATCATAAGGCATCTAAACCTCACTTCCATCCTCTATTTATCTCAAAACCATTCAGAGGATAGAGGATAGGGTACCATTATCAGGCATAATGTGATTATAGTCACTTAAAAGGTATTTTAAGTCCATACTTAAGGCACTCTGCTACATATTGGGTACATAAAACAAAACAAAAAACCCTATCCTCTGCTCTTGCAGTGTTCACCATTTCAATGGGAATGATAACATGCTAAAAGTTGAATATGCAAGATATACACAGTATAAGTGGAAGATGTTCTCAGAAAAAAAGGTCCTAGTGGTGAGTGGACCTGGCAAAGACCTCCTGCAAAAGGTAAGATTTCAGCTGAATCTTGAAGGAAGAGGAAGAATTGTTGAGGTCGAGATTAAAAAAAGGAGAGAATTCCATATATGGGAGCTAGTGGACTATTCCATTTGAAGAATAACTTCAAATAATAGGTTGCTTTTGCTAGATTTTAGAGTATATGGAGGAGAGAAACGTATAAGAAAACTGGAAAGGTAAAAAGGAGTATTATTGGCTTTAAAGGGCAAGAAGAAGATCTCTCTGATCCCAGGGATAATTGTGAGCCATCAGTATTTATTGAGTAGTTGTATATGACATGAACAGAACTGAGCTTTAGGACAATCTCCCTCAGAAAAGTCTCTGAGATACAACGCTCAGATATCAAGAGAAATGGGCTCAGGATAGCTACTTGAAATTAATTATTTTCATTTGGCCCAACACATTAGAGAAGACTGAGTTTCTAAAAAAGGGCAGAAATAAAGGAGGATAGAAAAGAGAAAAGTGGAAGAAGTAGAAAGAAAACCCATAGGGAGAGTGTCATGGGTCTTTGATAAATTATTGTGATTGTGATTTCAATTATACTGATTGATAAGCATTTGCTACTGGTGGCAAAAGCATCCTTATCATCTCTTCAGCCTTGTTGAGTCTCCAAATGGCAAAACAAAACAAAGCAAAGATATCCCAGACAACTTTAAATCTGACTGGAGAGAGAGGCAACAGTCTACTGATGGCCACAGGACAGGGTTTTAAAAAAGCGAAACCAATCATCTTTTAAGTTCCATTATATTATCTCTCTTCTGTTCTATATGCAGTGGTCTAGTCAGTTTCCACATTCTGACTTTCATACCAAGAAGTCCATTGGTTTTCAACATTTTGAACCATGCAAAAATGGTATCAGGTAATAACAATTAAGTCCCATCTCTTTCATTGGTTTGTCCCAAACTATTTGCTCTATTACCCTCACTTTTCAGCACACTCTCAAAGTCTTAATTCTTATGACTCATTTGAGAAATTCATTTTTTGATCTCTCACCTGTACAATTTTTCCCATGATATTTCCTAATGTTTTAAAAGACAAAGAACACATAGGATTTCATAGAAGATTAATTCAATTGAATTATAGTTAACAAAATACTTTTTAAGTTGGCAGACACCAGACTAAGAATCCCTGGTCCACACTCAATTAATTTATAAGCCCCTTGAAAAGAAGGATTGCATTCCTTATTTTTTTTAACTCCATAGCCCTAGATCAGTTCTGTATACATAGTAGATGTTCAATATAAATTCAATAATGAGACTGAAGTCTTCAAATGAAATATATCACAGAATGATAGTCTTATGATCCTTACATAGAATTTAAGTTCCACCATACTTCTCTCTGCTCCCAACTTCATTCTGAACTTTCCTGCCTTCTCCATCACTTCTCAGCATCCTTCTCAATCTGAAAGTGCCTTCCACTCCTACAGCTCCTTCCTCTCATTGGTGAGTTCCTCCTGAAATTTCCATCTTGAGGAAGTTTTCAGGTCAGCCAGATTCACTCCTTCATTCCTGCCTTGATCCGCTTCTGACTCACCAGACTTCTCAACCATTTCACAACATGTACATCTTCTCCCCTCTCTCCTGTATAAATGTTATTTTGTTCCATTAGGATGTAAACTTTTGAAGACAGGGACTGCCTTTTTCCCCCTTCTACTTGTATTCTATTTGTGCAGTGCCTGGCACAGAGAAAGCATTTAATAAGTACTTAATTGACTTGGTATTATGTATATTTTATATATGCATATATATTATATATAAACCTCTTGGTATTCCTATATCAAGTCAAGATATTTTCCAGTTCCCACAACTAGAAACCTAACTCATTATTCCTACAATAATAATCTTGCTACACAGATTCAGTACTGGCCTAGGAATCAGAAGTTTTGCAATTCTGCCTCAGATACCTAACTAGTTGTATGACCCTGGGCATGTCATGTAGCCTCTCTCAGCCTTAGTTTCCTTCTCTGTAAAATGGAGAAAATAGTATCCCCCACTTCACATGACTTTCCTGAGGATCAAATGAGACAACATATGTAAAGCATTTTGTAAATGTTGTTATTATATAAATGTTAGCAATTATTATAGCACCCAGAAAACAGTAAAATATGATATAAAGTATTATCATTATTTCTTATTTTGTATTTGTGTATGCCCTATCTCTCCCCCTTACAAAATGACTAAAAGCTGCTCCATAGCAGGACTCATATTTTATACTTCTCTTGTATTCCTTTACAGTATTCAGCACAGTTCTGAGTATACAGTAAATATTTGTGACCTCTTGGCCTAATTCTGAACACAGATCACCAGTTATTTCCTTTCCTTCCATTTCCAACAGACCCATTAATCCAAAAGAAAAGTTAGATACAAGTCCAGTCCTTGGTCTTCATATAGGAAATTCATGAGAAGTGATAATTTTTTAGAATTCTGAGAAGCTATCTTCAACAATATATGATTTATCTGATTAATTAGTATTAGATTCAACATGTATCTTTACAGACAAAAATCTGGATTATTACTACCACCCTGCTTAATTGTCACATTCTCCCATCTTTGTACCACTCTTTTCCATTTTCTTGTTTGATAATTGAATTGAAGGGTAAAAAAACATCTAAGTCTGTGGGCTTTGATAATGATTTACTAAATGACTCTTACTTACCTAGTTTTAAAGGAAAGGGCAACCTATTTGACAAGGGAGCCTAGTTCCTGAACTTTACTAATGCAAGGAGGAGTGGGAGGAAGACACACTGATGAACAAGAGAAAACAGGCAGGCACTTTGATAATGAGGATGTTGTCTACTCCTTTGACCCAGGATGATGAAAGGCAAAACAAGCATTCCTGGCATCCCTCTGTGTGTGTGTGTGTATGTGTGTGTGTGTGTGTGTGTGTGTGTGTGTGTGTGTGTGTATACATGCTTTTAACTATGCTGGTAGTTCTACTGACAGTCTCCTATTTGGCAGTACGACTAACACCATGGGAGGCAAATTGGAAGAACCATTATTTTTCTTATTAAAGATGGAGTCAAAAAGGATTTCCAAGCCTAAGAAAGGAGAATTCCCAGAGCGTCCAAATTTCTTGCATTCAATTCTGCAAATGTTTATGAAAAACAAATTTGTGAACTAAATAAATCAAGAGAGAGGTGAGATGACCAGAGAAAGGAAATCATTCTATTGGTTTGCTATCATAGTGAGAGAAAGGTTTCTATCAGTCTTGGCCCCATAACAGATAATGCTGCAAATTAAAGGACCTATCTTCAATCCCATTCAAGCCATTACTAAAATAGCATCTAATCATAGCATTTCTCCAACTGCTTGCTCACTCCCTTTATAAAGCCATTCACCACTCTCCCTGTCACTGATCCATGCATTTTTGAAAACCTATATTAATACACCTGATGAAAGATGATTACAGCAAGGTAATATATGTTATCCCAGAAATGCCTTTAGACTGAAGCCTAGAGAATTAGTATTTTTCCCCAACTGCTCTGATTTGCCTATATATCTCCTGGCAAGGCATTTACCTCTATAGTTATGGAATTTTTGAGTTAGAAGGGACTTTAATGAATAGCTAAACAAATTAACAACTAATTGTGGACTGGTCAGTAGCAGAGCTAAAAGTGTAGCTCCCTGACACCAAGTCTAAGACAAATATTTTGATTGTCTTTCCATTGCCTTTCCCATCTCTTTATCTTTCCTTTTTGCACTCATTGGTCCTAAAACTGTGGATCATTTCCTCTTTTACATTTCTACTAGAGTTAAAAAAAATCAAATGTACAACTGTAGAGGAAACATATCTAGAAAGCAATTCACACCAAAAAGACCAATGAATCTTGGGGGTCTTTAAACTCAATAAATCAGCATGATTAACACAGCAGCCAAAAAAAGCTAATGTAATCTTGGGCTTCAATAATAGAATTAAAGTTCCTAGACTAAAGGAAATGATAGTTCCATAGATTCTTTTTACCTTGACCAGCCCTCATCTGAGTATTTTTTTAAATTCTTGATGCTACATTTTAGGAGGGCATTACCACTTAGAAAAGGGAATCAGAATGGTAAAGATACACAAAACTATGCAGACTGGTTGAAGGAAATGCTAATGAACAGACTGAATAAGAGAAATGAGGTGTGGGAGAAGATGGAAATATGATTATTATCGCTAAATATTTATTGGGTTATTTGAAGAGGGAAGAACCAGTGGGTTGAAGGTACAGGAAGGAAGATCTTGACTCAATAGAAATTTTTTAAATGAATTTGGCTGCCATAGGATATAGTAAGTTCCTCATCAATGGAAGTCTTGAATAAGAGATTGGATGGCCACTTGTCAAAGGTGTTATAGCTTTGATTCACACTTCAGGAAGGGGGTTGAAATAGATGAGCTCTGAAATCCTTTCAAATACTGCAGTTCTGTGATCTACCTGTATTCCCACCTTCATAAATCCTATTTACTTATATAGTTTTAATTGATACATATAAGTAAATGACTCCCAAAATAACTTCTTCATTTCTAGTCCCACATTCTTTCTCTAGTAATATAGAAACTTGTTGTCATGTTGTCTATAAGGTAATTATATTTGTTTCCTCTTTGACATCTCCTCAACTAATAACACATACTGTTGAAAACCAAGCTCATTATTTTCCCCCAAAGCATCATCTATTCCTTCTAGTATCCCAGACTTATTATTTGTCTTATCTCACATGACTCTTTCATTTGCTCTGTGTCTAAATCTCTTAGTTCTGTTCATTCTTACTTTGTAGCCTTCTCTCTGTCCATCCTTTCTTTTCCCTTTCTATAGTCACAATCCTGTACCCTGTCTTGTGAGCCTTGGTACCATAAAATATTAAGGCAGGAGGCATTACGGTCTATTCCTATATGGATACAAACTCTAATTTTTCCCTTTAAATTGGGAAACTTGGGGGCCATTGGTCCTTATGATTCTGAGCCCATGGTTAAGAGGATATTAATGCTTGCTCACCCCTGATCTTCAGTACTTTGTACAGGAGAAACAGTTTCCAGCTATAGCAACAAGAACTCAAATGACTTAAAAAGCCATTCTGTCACTCTTCTTCTCTTTAATTTTTTTTTCCCCTGGGTTTTCTCATAAACTCTGTTTTCCTTCTCCCTCTTTTCTTTTAGAAATGATAGACATACATAGATGGATGGATAGATGGATGGATAGAAAGGAATAGAAAGATAGAGATAGGGCACAATAGGCAGAGTCCCTAGAAGAGACATTCCCACAATCCTATCACCAGTCAAGTTAAACAACAAAAGAAACAGGACCAGTGTGCCCTATACCATTCTATGACTTGAAGACTCTCATTTCCAGTTAAATAGGGAAGGGAGAGAATGGAAAGAGAAATAGATAGAGAACTACATTGGATTCCTGGCTCTTCTGATTAATTCTCAAGTGATTCTTGGCAAGTCATTTAGCCTCTCTTAACCTTAGTTTCCTCATCTGTAAAATGGGGAGGGGCAGGGACAGTGATTAACTGATTTCCAAGGTGCCTTATAAAGCTAAACCTTAGGTGAATAAAGACCTGAAACTGGAGACCAGAGGAGCTTAGTTCCCTTCTGACTTCAGACACCTACTTAGCAGTTTGATTGTGGGTAAATGAAATCTCTGCTTCAGTTTTCTCCTCTACAAAATGGAGATAATAAATAATAGCACCTGCCTTGGTAAGGGTTTTTTGTGAGGGTACAGTAAGGTGATAATTGTAAAGTGTTTGCAAACCTTAAAATTTAATAAAATGACAACTATCATTTTATGTTATAGGAGGCAGGCTGAATTTCTAAAGGGGTTAAGAAGAAAGAGTTATGGAAGAGAATTTGTACTCTGCCCCTACTCTAATTAAAATCATAGTCAGCCTATCTATACCCTCCACCCTAGCCACCCTATTTGACTGTTAATTCCCAAAACATAATTTGGGGTTTTTTCTGCCTCTGTGCTGCCAATACAGTCCATTTATTGATCAATTTAATATTTACTGACTCTGAGATTGAAGGTCCATTTGCAATTCCATGTTTCCCTTTACAGATTTATACACCTATATCCTTCAGGTATTATCTCATAGTCATAAGTTTTAGAGCAGGAAAAGACTAAAGAGCATCACCAACTTCATATGAAAGTGTCATAGAAGTAGCGAATGGTAAAGCTAAGATGGGAACCCAGACTCTCATAGGCTTACAAATTGTTTTGATGGCATAATTTCTATAAATAAAATATTCTTGAATATTAACGCCCACTACATATTTACATTTATCAACTATATTATGTACTACTGTACTAATATATTATCTGCATTAGAAAACATGCATTCAACATTAAAAGATGAGATAAAGAGGAAAAAAACACGATTACTGAAATAATTTCATTTATTATTGGCAAAAAACCTTTTTGCATTTATTAAAAATGTTTTAATGTAAATAAAATAAATATAAATATGTAAATAATGTAAAATGTAAATAAAATAAAATAACACATTTTAAAATGTAAAAAAAAAAACATTGAATTTAGAATTTGGTGACATGACAATACACAAGAATTGTCCTGAGTTCATTTTATTTTGATGCTTGGTTTTAATGGCTATCATAGCTGAAGGAGATATCTTACAAAGATACATAGATCCACAAGGAGCAGATCACTGGTGCTACTTACTAAATCATGGCAATTCCTTTTGTTGAAAATCATACTAGATTTCTGCCATCTGTCATTGTATTGTTTGGAATGTGCTTCATTTTTATATTCATAACAAATGAGTTCAAAATCCATTAGGTCAGAAAATTCCATTTCTAGGGTTTTTAAAAGTATGTTCATTTATGAGTTTTTATAAGTAACACACATATCACTCTTTGGCAACAAAGGCTCAGTTTTTATGCTTCTTGCCAATGGTGGTAGCTTAATACTATCATTAGCTATTATCTCAAAGTACAATATCCATTTAGGGAAGAGTCTCATTCTTTATAATGGTGGATATGATTACACTTTTCAAATAACTTTATTAACATTGATTTTTTCCAGTGTATCAGATTTGATTTTGTTATCATTTTTAACTGATAATTTGTCTGATGGAAATCACCATTCTTAAATAAACAGAATATAAGTTCAAAGCTCTGCCCCAGCCTTTCCTGGCTACATAATATTTGTACTTAATAAGGCTTTAATTTATTTAACCTGCTTGAGCCTCAGTTTTCAAGTCTATGAGATAGGAAAAATTATATTTGCATCCTAATAGGGTTATTTTTAAATCTATGTTTTACATATCTTCCTAAAGTGCTACGTAGATGCTTATTTTTTATACCTTCAATGAGACCTACCTGAACTTTATGTGCTTTTCTAAAGGCTTCAGAGCCTCCCAGAAACATGTCTTACCTCACTCCTTTCCCAGAAAACACTACCTGGTGATCTGGTATCAGGGAACTTACTTGCCTAGTCTGCTTTGTGAAGGATTCTTTGCCCTATTTACTATCCATAAAGCCAAAAGGTCTGCCTGTGGTGGATGTTAAGTGCTTTTTGAGACATAGGTCAGTGTTTAAGACATGATAAGTAGACTCCAAGTCTCTCCATAGACTGAGTCCATATGGGAGTGGTAGAATTATTAGAGTAGCTGTTAGAGGAACTGAGGACCTCAGTGTAAAAGCTGGCTATAAACAATGCTGTATGCAGATGTTTTGAATTAATGGAGTCCCAGAAATAGTTATGAGATACATTAAAACAGTGGGGAAGGATGTTGTGTTTTGACTCTATTTCTACCAATATCATTGGTTGCCTGAGCTGTTAACCAGCGTCACACCAGATAGCAACCATTTTAACCAGGAGTGTGACAATCAGCCGGATGTTGATAGCTCAATTAACCAGTGACAGAGGATTCAAGAACACTAGGCTATGTCTTCTTCCCTCCACTGACTCCACATAAGAAGGTCCTAAGCATCTATTTCAGGATGAAAATTATACATTAGGCTTTGGCATAATGGATTAACCAAGGACCTAACTGAATTTTCACACTGCAATTTTTGGGTGTCTTTCAGAACTTGAGAAATAATTAGGGGTAGACAGAAGTATAAGACTTCCACCCAGAAAGTAAGCATGACCAAGTAGGGTCATGCCCCACTATGGCTACTGTCCTACTATAAACATCTTTCATACCCACATGATAGGATAGATAAAGATGAGAGGGACTAGGGCAGGGAAGAAATGGGTTTTTCAGTCTTCAACAAGTTAGAAATAAAATGTTATTGTTCAGTTGTATCTGACTCTTCATGACCCCTATTCAGGTTGTTCTTTGCAGAGATACTTGAGTGAAATGTCATTTGCTTCTCCAGATAATTTTACAGAGGAGGAAACTAAGGCAAAGAGAGTTAAATGACTTGCCCAGGGTCATACAGTGGTGTCTGTGGCTGGATTTGAACTCAGATCTTCCTGGCTCCAGGGCTGACATTCTATCCACTGTGCAACTTAGTTGTCCCTGATTCACAGGCTTCCCCATTCTCCAATCCATTCAAGAAATAATAATCTTACACAACCAACCACATGTGGGCACTATTAGAAATGGAATAGTCTGGGGTTCAATAGCTATCAAGCCAAGTTGGAAGTTATTACTTATGAAAAAATCAATAGTAAAGACAAAGCAATAGGACTTGGAGCATTTAGCATTTTATAGCCCCGTCCAGCTAAGGAATATGAAAGAGGTGAAAGATTTAGTGAAGGACAGAGATTCAAAAAGCAGGTCAACCCAATTGAAATCAGACTGCTAACACCCATTTGAACCTTTCTGAGCTGTCTGAATTTGAAGTTGATCTCATTTCTTTCTTTGCTATTTTTTTAAAGTCTTGGATCCAATTGACTTTCTGCCAAGAGTCAGAATTTTTTTTAAGGCAGAAAGTTTTTATGAGATATGGGCAATTCCAATGTAGCGCCATCTCTCAAAATACTTCTCCTTCTCCAAAGCACATTGTATGGGGCTAGGTCCCCAGAGGACTACTGTCTATTTTCCTACTTGGGTGGTAGGCTCTAGTGGTCAAATTTCTACTTGTCACCTTGGTTTGTTCCCCCTTGGTTATCAGCTAAGATTTTCAAATAGCTTTTTGGAAAGATTTTTTTAAACCCTTACCTTCCATCTTGGAGTCAATACTGTGTATTGGCTCCAAGGCAGAAAAGTGGTAAGGGCTAGGCAATGGGGGTCAAGTGACTTGCCCAGGGTTACACAGCTGGGAAGCGTCTGAGGCCAGATTTGAACCTAGAACCTCCCATCTCTAGGCTTGGCTCTCAATCCACTGAGCCACCCAGCTGCCCCCTGCAAAGACTTTTTTAAACTAAGATGTCACAGTATATAACATATAGTATGATATATAGATTAAAGTATAGTATATAGAAGAGCTGGTAAAAAACATTACCACCAAAAACTTGATACATACTTTCCTGCAAGTTCAGACCAAATCCAAATGAAAGAATGGACTTAAACTTTAAGATATGATGGTACTATGGCCAATATATAAAGATTATTTGTAGTCAATGAGTAAATCTACAATTTCTGGTTACTAGAATTCCCTTCTGAAGTCTGTAGCAAGTATTTTCTCATTCCTATGAAGTTTACCTGATCTTTACCTATCTGGTTGTGTCCAAGTTTGTCCTCAATATGTATCTCTCTCTCTCTCTCTCTTTCCTCCCAGTTGGATGTTATCTTCTACTGGTCCAGATTCTCCAATCCCATAATCATTGGGAGTTTGGGGCAAGGGGAGAATATGAGAAAGTTAACATTCCTTCTGGGCTTACTCATCCTCCTTCTGTTGACCTCTGGTACCATGAAAGAATATTCTCTTGCTCTCTGTTTTTTAAATATTTTATTTTCCCTAATTACATGTAATAACAATTTTCCACATATGCCTTCTGAAGTTATAAGATACAAAATGTCTCCCTCCTTCCCTTCCCACTCCCAGAGATGGTAGGTAATTTGATCTGGGTTATACATGTATAATCATGTGAAATGTATCTATCTTGTTCATTGTTGTCAGAAAATGCTCAGATAAAAACCCAAACTCCAAAATCAAAACACACATAAACTAAAGTGCAAAATTGATTTGCATTCTGCTTCAACAATTCTTTCTCTAGAGGTGGATAGCATTTTTTGTTATAAGTCCCTCAGAATTGTCCTGGGTCACTGTATTACTGAGGGTAACTAAGTTTTTCTCCATTGATCAAGGAATATAGCTCTCTAAGGAACTTTGGAACACAGATCCTCCTCTATTCATTTGGCTTCCCACTGAAGTCTGCGATCCAATACTGACTTGCTTATATATATATATATATATATATATATATATATATATATATATATATATATATATATATATATATAGTCAGAGGTATGCCCAATCCTTTCAATCAATCACTGTTTCCTGTGTGGAATCATCTGCCTTTATCCAGTGATTAAAATTTTTAATTACCCTTAACTTGATTAAGGACTTATTTGAACCTAGTTTAAACTTTTGATTGATTGTTTTGATCAACCAAACCTGACTCTGTTATTATATTAATTGGGGGAGGTAGCTTCTGCCCCACCTTTAAAACTAACATCCCCAGAGCTTTTTACAAAAATTTACTGACCCTATACGCCTGGGAAATTGACTCCTGAGTCAAAACAAAGTAGAACAGTGGGAACTGGTCTGATTGGCTGGAGCTTTGAAATTACAGATAAAGAAATAATTCTAGAAAAATTAAACTGAATGACTTAATCTTAAAATTTTATAGTAACACATATATTTACAGTACAGTACAGATATTGTCCAGATCTCATTCACCACTTTGTCCTTTATGCCTGATTTGTAATTCTAATCTTTATTGATTTACCAAGATACTTAAATAAAATTAGCTCAAGGAACACTTGCATGAATTTTTTACTCATGAAAGGAAACACACACACACACATTGAAAAATGTGTATCTATATGTATATATAAATATATGTATCTATATAAATACATGCATATATACACATGCATAACTAGGTAGAGGTTTGGGATGGGGAGATTATCAGATTCTCTGTCTTCTCCAAAAGGCAATTCTCCAAATACACTTATCAGTTATTAAAGATATCATCATGGCATGGAAGAAGATCTATCAACCATCTTTAGGGAAACTGATCAATACTATAACCATTTCAGAGTTTAACCTAACTATAATCTTTGCTTTTAGATAAAAAGAAAATCTGCAAAATTAAAGACTTTGCATCCACTTGGGGAGTTTTAATATTAGAAGTTCATATTTTAAGTTTAACCATTTTGATATTTCCTGTGTAGTTTTCTACCCTGTCCATCCCCTGTTCCACCCATAACATATCTTGCCTTCCTCCTAGTTTTCCAGCTGACGCAAAGAGATATAATCATAAGAGAAAGCAAGGCTTCTCTGAAATGGGCAACCCTAAAACACTTCACAAGGAAAGCTCTGAAGACATAATAAAAGCCCTTCTGACCATTAATGCTAAAGACCAAACAATAATGCACAAGAAGGAATAAATAATGTTTCAAAGTATTAACAAATGACCTTCACCCTGGTTTGGTGCTAGCTTTTATATGATTATCTACTGCTCTGACAGTGACATTGCAGAATCCTTGCTGGAAATTGGCAAGCAATTTGCAGAAATCTGAAATGCATTATTGGACACTGAAATGGAATTTGTTTTATAATGATGACTGAAGTTGCCTAGTGAGGGATTCTGTCCCAAAATATAGATGTCAGAAAATCTAGCTTGTAAACATTACATGGACATCCTTTTTTGTTTGTTTTAGCTTTTTGTTTGTTTTTAACTCTTTGAGGCAAGAAAGTGGGCATTTCTGAGTTAGTCCCATTTGTACTTACAATAGGGAAGACAGCTTTTTCTACCTGTTAGCTTCAATCCCATTTAGATTAGTAAACATTCATCAAGAGTCTACAATGTAAAAGTCACTATGCTAAACACTGAGGATGCTTGGTGGCTAATTTCTTCTTTGCTCCTAAAGACTTACATTTGGAACAAACATGACTCAGGGTCAGAGGGACTACATTTACAAGTATGTCTGGGCCTAGAACAATAAGGTCATCATTTACCATGAGGCTTTGTGTGCCCACAGAGTAGACTGATTGAAACATAAGTACTGAGAGATGATAGCCACAAGATGAAAGAGTAATGGAGACTTTTGCCATAATTTGTGGCTATAAAAGCAGCAAGCCAAGCTGGGAGATACATAGAGGCTGAGTGAGCAATGAGTAGTAGACAGGCAATTAAGTCATTAAGCATCTATGCCAAGGATAGCCAACAGAAGATTCTACCTGCTTCATTCCAAAGACATTGCTTTATCAGAATCATAAGTCTTTTGACATTATTTATTTTTAAGACTACTCTGATAGATACTCTGGAGGAGAGCAAAAAGGGACAGAAACTGCTTGTTAAGGAATATACAATCCTTGAGTACTATAGAGTTTGGAAATTACATTTATCTAGAACAGAAAATATATTTGTTTGGGAATGTCTGAGTTTTTTGTTGTTTTAATTTTCATTTCTGTCTTGATTAAATGTTTTACTATTTCAGTTTGTGATTTACTCAACTATTCTTGGCTGAGCCTCTTAGTATGGTAAGCTCCTGAAAAAGATCTAAGTTAATTTAAGAAACTTCCTTTTCTAGGTAGCTCTCCAGCTAGTCAGTTTGTAAAAGTTACCACTAAAAATTCCCATGACCTTAATAGGTCTACCATGAAGGAATAAGTCCACATAAATCCAGAATGAGTAAGAACCACAAACTACATTGTTGGGAGTCCCTCCAATATTTGCATTTATGTTTTGGGGTCTAGGCTACTTGTAATTAGAATTGCAGTGATCCACTAAAATGGTGTGTGTGTGTCTATTACTGTATTTGCATTTGGGCACTTAAGCCTATATTATTGTTTAAGTTCCCTTCCTCCCCTTCTTCTCTACTGGGGCATAAATTGTACTTAATGGACCTCCAAGACTCCTTTCAGTTCTGGGCTCATGTAACTTCATTACTTGAAAAGTTCACATATAGAAGCAAGAAAGGTAGGAAGATCTCCCACTACCCTCCTGACAATGAACTAATTCAAATTTGAATTCAACAAGCCTTTGTGAAGGGTCTACTATATGTGAAACACTGGTTTCGACTGGTCTGACAAGTCAGTGACAGTTAAATTCTGGACAAAGAGCTCTGTTAGGGAGAAGAGCCTGGGACTCATCCCCACAAGCAGCAACCAGGAGGCCATTGACATCAGACCCCACAAGTTCTTTCTTTCCAGATAAGGAAGAGCTAATAGACAAGCTTGACATTTCAGTTCATTCTCAGGTATCTTATTGCTCCACCAGATCTCAACCTCTTATTCTGTCAGATGGATGTATATATTTCCCCCAGGACTCTGACCTTAGCAATCTCAGGTTGGCTTGTGAATCAAAAAGTCTGATACAGATTCACATTCTGCTTTTGAATGGGAAACTTCCAAAGGACAGACCACAAGCTAGAAGGGAATAGTGCTGGAACATCATGAGGAAAAAAGCCCTTTCTCTAGAACTGGCATTAAGATCCATTGGATCACACATACACACTTTTTGTGGTCACTTATAGTCATGTATCATCTTCAAACAGGATGTTCCTACCTAGAGGTCTGTTGAGTAAGGAACAATCACTACTTAGCCAGCAAAATCCCAATTTAGATAAAAACGTTCAACAAATTCTGTCCCTTTGCTTTTTCTCTCCGAAAGGAACCAGAGAGTGATTGGTAGGTGATGGAACAAGTTGTTTTTTGTTTTTGTTTTACTTTTTTAATATATTTACTTTTTCCTTTTTAAACATATTTTTCCAAGTTAAAATAAGAAAGAGGTATCATAAAGCAAGATTTGAGCATCAAAGTCAAGAAGACTGAGTTCAGGTCTTGCCTCTGATGTTACTCTGTATGACCCTAGGCAAGCCATTTAACATCTTAGTGCCTCAAGTAACTCAAATTATAAATTGCAAAATAAGCCATTTGCAATGTAATTGAAATTCCCTATACCAGTGAAATCACAGGTCTGTTATTATTATTGTCTTACTAGCTATCTATGCTCTCTTACTGGTGTTCTAGCTCAGGAATAAAACCAGAGCAAATATTTTTCTTTCTCTGTCATTCAGTTTTTGTTTCACTGTTTTTATCCCTGTGCCTCATTTGAAAAAAGAAAAAAACAAACACTTTTCTATCTGGGCAGAATTCAGTCTGCACACCTGATAAGACCCAGGAGATCAATGTTTCATCACTCTCCCTAGATTAGCTTATTTGATATTGACCCAGGCTAACAGGTAAACAGATAAAATGTGTCAGCATCTGATCCTATCTGTAATGGAACAGTCTCAAGCTTGTTAGGGTCCCAAATGGGCTTTATGTAACCCAAGAGAAAAGAGCTAGAGCTGATGGGTGATTTGGTCCACCTGGTCCTTGGGAGTAGGGGGAGGGGAAAGAAGTATTGGGGAAAATAAGAATCCTCTGTGTGAAAGCAAGCTGGAATCCCCCTGACCTGAGATCAACAATGATGACTTCAAAATACCAGCTAAGGACCAATAATGTTCTTTAACCTTCACATCCCAAGAAGTACATATAATGGGACAAGAAGCCACCAGAGTTTCCCATGTCTCAAGTAGAATCATGTTATAAGGGAGGAGAGCAGACTTAGAACATAGATCTTTTCTGGGTCCTCAAATAAAATAAAACAGTTTATAAAAGAGGTCAAAGATGAGGGTGGGGAGCTTCCTATATATTGAAATCTGCATAGCAATACAAGTTTTGTAGACAATAAAAACAGCCTTGAAACAAAGTGGGTGCCATTCCAATGGAAAATTACTGAACCAATTGCACCATGTGAGGCAATATATGTTGTTACTCTTGCTCAGTCATTTCAGTCATATCTGACTTCATTATCCCTTTTGGGGTTTTCTTGGCAAAGATGCTGGAGTGTTTTGCCATATCTTTCATCAGCTCATTTTACTGATGAGGAAACTGGAAACAAAGCAAACTGGGTTCAGTGACTATCCCAGGGTCATACATCTAATACATGTCTGAAGCTAGATCTGAACTCATAAAGATGAATCTTCCTGACTTCTGGCCCAGTTCATTCTCTCTCCCTCTCTTTCTCTGTTTCTGTCGATAGATAGATAGATAGATAGATAGATAGATAGATAGATAGATAGATAGATAGATAGATAGATAGATAGATAGATAGATAGATAGATAGATAGATAGATAGATAGATAGATAGATAGATAGATAGATAGATAGATAGATAGATAGGACTCATACCATTGGTTTATTAGTTTTAACTATTTTTCTTTGTTATAAGGGATTTTTTTTTGGTAGGGGAGAACACATCCAGAAATGACTACAATGCAAAATCAAAAAGTTTAAATAAAACGTATCTAAACATTTTTAGAAGGAAAAACATTCAAACTTGATTAGATGATCTTTAAGATCCATTTCAGTTCTTAGAGTCAGAACACCTAGTATTTTCTATGTGAGACTGGGCAAGTCACTTCTCAGAGCCTCATTCTCCTTATCTATAAAAAAGGGGTATGATCTTACTTGCCTACCTGAATTATTTCTTTTAACAAAATAGCTTTATATAGCATTAAGTAATATAAATGCAAATTATTACTTTAAGTGTTATCTAAGAGGCCTAGAAATTTCACTATTCAGTGATGGGCTAAGTAAGTAAATGTCCCATATTTGAACTGATAAGTTGCTTTGTAATAGAGTTGATCAGTCTTTTAATTGTTATTTGTAATTGTTATTCCAGGGATTGCTACATTTCATAGCTAATGTCCATCAATAATCAGCATATCAGTAGCTTTAGACTGTTAGAACTTCTGTTCTCAACGTAATTATTTATTTAATTGATGACTTCTCATTGGGAGCTCTTAACATATCAATAGTGTTTTTGTTTTGTTTTTAATTTAAACCCATCAATATTGAGTCCCAAGCAGTGAATCCCTAGTCTGATTTATTAGTGTATAAAGCTAAACAGATGCTGTTTTGATGTGCTAAAAGCATCTAATGTCCAAAATAGCCACCAGTTCAATTAACAATGAAACTAAAAACAAAATCACTATGATGATAAAAAAAAATTTTTAAAACAAAACAAGGAAGTACTTCTCCCTGTTTCAGAGAGTCTGGGGAGAGAGACTTGGAGCAGAATGACAGCTCTCTAGCTCTTCTTTGATACTATTCTCCATTCTGTCATACCCTTTTCATGAAACTGTTGGAAATCTCCATTCCCCAAGGTTGATGGACAATCCCTTGCATTTCCCACCTAGTGAGAGCAAAATAGGACAGTAATAGGAACTAATTCTGTTATTTTATTAGTATGAGAAATTCCCAGCTAAGGAAACACTCTGCTAGTTGGCACCTTCTCTGCAACATACAGCCTCAGAATATTGCCTAGATAGTTGAGAAATGAAATGACTTGCTCAGGGTTACTTGCCCACTTGCCTAGCTATCAGAGATAATACTTGAACCCAGATCTTCATAGTTTTCTAGCTATTAAGCCATTCTGACAACAGAGATACAAAACAACACAGATGGACCCAAATGAGATTTCACCTGCTTCCCATAAAACCCATAGCTCTTACTCTTATTATCAAGCTTCCCTTTGGGGGAGGTAGTGACCTCCATTCCCATTGACTAAAAAAAAAGGACCCAAATGGAGTCAAATATGAAAATAGCCTCTTACATGATCATTGCTGAGCATACTTCCTTCTACATCTGTAGCCTAGAGACCATTGTACCCAAGTACTGGCTAGGGAGGTCCAGTGGCATTATTTGCACTGAACTCCTATTCCCATATGCTCCTATCCCTTTGTGGTTAGGTCTTTGTATGAGTGGAAATACACCCGACAAAAGCCTATTACTCTAAGGACTAACTGGCCCAGTTAGTGAAAATTTTCCCAAATCCCAAAGCAGTTCTAATGAATTAAAACAACCACTGGCACAGATCATGGATCATAGAACTAAACCTGGAAGGGCACTTGGAGGTCATAATGTCCAGCCCATCATTTTGCAGATGAGTTCTATATCAGTTGCAGGAGATGGGCATATTAAACTAACAAAGAAAAGACTTTGCAGGGAAGCCAAGCTGGGATGAGAGCTGTTTTCAAGTATTTGAAAGACTGGCATGAAGTGGAAGGAGCAGACTTGTTGGTCCCAGAGGGCAGAACTGTCACCCATTTGGGGGGACAGTTAGAAAGAGGCAATTTTAAACTTGATGACAGGGAAAATTAAATAAATAAAAACACCTCATAACAATTTGGGTCATACAAATATGAAATGGGCTAACCTCAGGTAGTCTGTATTTCCTTGGAGAACTAAGTAGCATAGTAGATAGAGTGCCAGAACTAGAGTCAGGAAGACTCATCTTCCAGAGTTCAAATCCATTCTCAGACACTTACTAGCTATGTGACCCTGGGCAAATTACTTTAACCCTGTTAGTTTCAGTTTCCTTATCTGTAAAATGAGTTGGAGAAGGAAATGGCAAACCATTCTAGAATCATTGCCAAGAAAACCCCAGATGGGGTCACAAAGGGTCAGACACGACTGAAAATGACTGAACTAATAATTCCTCCTTGAAGGTCTTCAAGTATAGATTGGGAGGTTGTTGGATATGTTATTATGGGGATTCCTTTTATTTATGATTTGAACTAGATGGCAACTGAGGTATATGGCAGCTCTCAAATTCTGTGATTCTGTGATTTTTTTTAAACCAAGGACCAGAGAATATCGGCATGTCTCAAGCCAGCCCTCACAGCTTGTGACACTTATAAATGCAATTGTACAAATTGCATTGGTTTCACTTGAAGTAACAGTGTGCTTGGTCTCCATGTTGCTTTACTGTTTTCCATATCATTAGATCCTGCCTGCAGCATTCCTTCATAGATATCATGAAGTCAGATTTCTAAAAGCCAGACTGGACAAATTTCCATCAGGCCACTGGGAAGCATCCCCAGAGGCAATACCACAATTGTACTCTCTCAATAACCCAGAAAAGTGTAGGCTACATTCCTCCCTCCCGCGTCACAAATGTTCCATTCGCCTTTAGGTCAATCAATTACCTAGAAACCATAGCATGCCAGAACTACACAGAGACTTTTGAGACCATCTAGTGACCCCCTTTATTTTACAGATGAGAAAACTGAGATCCAGAAAAGAAGGAGTTACTTAACCAAAGTTACATGGCTAATTTATCACAGAGTTAAGACTAAGACCTAGGCCTCCTGATTCTATTCATGGCACTGTCCTACCTCCTCAGGCAGAGATTCCAATATACATTTCAAGGAAATCCCACTGTAAAGGGACCAGAAAAGCATGGAAAGAGTAAATTAATACTCTGAGATCATGA